>NW_019174556.1:2450951-2566455 GCF_002260705.1 Seriola dumerili | reverse complement strand
AGTTGTGTGTGTGTGTGTGTGGTGTGTGGTGGTTGTGTGGTGGTGTGTCAAATAAATGTGTGTGTGTGTGTGTGTGTGTGTGTGTGTGTGTGTGTTGTGTGTGTGTGTGGTGTGTGTTGTGTGTGTGTGTGTGTGTGTGTGTAACATGTTGCATAGCTACATTGTTGTATGTGGGTGTACTCACACTCTAGTTTCATTATACTCTCTGATAGCCCTAGGTAGAGAGCATCGCAGCATCTTTGAGGAGTCAGAAATTCAATATCTCTTAACATAAGCATCTAAGATCTTCCTAATTGCTTATCCTTTCTTTCATCATTATAGAGTGTGTAAGTGAGAGAGGAGCTATATTACAATGTAGAGTTTGACTAATTAAAACGTATAATGTATTATAAATGCAGTGTGTAACTTCTGCACCTTGTACAGTGTCACAGTTTGCTAAGACCACTAAGAAAAGAGGGCAGGGAAAAGGCAGTTATCTATTTTCTAGTCTCTTTTCCTATCTATCTGTCTGACTGTTGCTCTGTTCTTTCTCTTCTCTCTATCTATGAATCTATCTTCGCTCTCTCCTTCTCTGCCAGAGCTGACACCTTCTGGCTGATACCAGTGTGATAACTGACTAATAATCCTGACAGCTTCTCGCCGGAGCCAATATTAATGCCTGGCTCCTGGCAGGCCAACCTGTGAGAGTGTTTCAATAAAGCAGTCTACCCAGTGGCTTCTTATTTACCGACCACAGACAAGCAGATTAAAGCCTGGCCAGGATTTTTGTCCTCTTTTCGCCACAGATTTGAGTTTAATTACCAGCCGCCTCAGGCACTCCTGCCTTTGCCTGCTGCAACTGAAATTACTTTTGCTACTTGAGTTTATTGTGTAGATGGCTGGCTTGTTGGACTGGAGCAATGTTACCATTTTATGTGTCTCATCTTTTTTGTGGCTTTTTGTCAACAGAGGTTAAGAGGAGTTAAACCTGCCCTGATGAAACATGCCCCCCCCCCAGCCCGCCCCCCCCCCACACACACACACACACACACACACACACACCCCTCTTCTCTGGCCCTAACCCCCCTCACCCTCTCTGAAAGCTTGTGTTTGCTTTTGATAAAATCTCATTGAGGTAGTTCTTCATCTCATTTTACATTCCTATCACTGTGCGCTGCTGCAGGCCTCCTGGGTTTGCTGTTCCTCTGAGTCTCTGCCATCAGAGGCAGCTCTTGAATCGCTCTGCTGCAGAAAGCTACGCAACCTCAGTTCCTTTTCTTTTGAATCACCTTCTCTTCACCCATCTCCTTCGTTTTTTCCTTCATCTTGGTGGGAATTGAGTTTCAGAAGTTGGCTGATGAGCAGGAAAAGGAGCATCAATTATTTAGAGCAAGGGTTGGTGCAAGTTATCATAATGCATGTTATATTAGCCACCCTTGCTGAAGTCTGACTCTTTCTCATTTTGCTCCAAAGATGCTCGTTCTGTTTTTAGAAACTCATGCACAGTATTTTCCCTAAATGGTGTAATCAGTTATGTGAACAGGCTCAAAAGACAAACTCACCTGTGCAACAGCGATAACTGCAGGGCTTCATCTAATGATTAGATTTATTTGTTGATTATTTTCTCAAAAAGAAAATTGATTGTTGTATTTACAAAATGTCAGAATTCCCCAAAGCCCAAGGTGATAGATTCAGATTGCTTGTCTGGCCAATAGACCAAAGCTAAGATAATCCGTTTACTGTCATCCAAGAGAATCATCCTCATTTTTAAAGAAATTTGTCTTGAAGGATTTTTGTCAGAAAATAACTTAAAGTTTTAGGTATTAGATTTTTCAACAAACAGCACTATATTCTAAACATCCCTTACTCATGAAACATATCCTATTTTTTACAAAATGATTTTACAATTATGTTTGTCAGCTAGCAATCTCATTCAAACCTTGCCTTTGTTTGCACATTAGGGCCACCAACTCTTGGTCTGTGAACTAGCGTGAAATGATAAGCAGGAGTGTGTATCATGTTGCCTGCATGTAGAGCTGCAACGATTAATTGATTTAATTGACGACTTGATCAAAAAGATAATCGATTAATCACTCAATTCAGTTTTAAAGCAAAAATGTCAGATATTTGATGGTTTCAGCTGAGAGAATCTTCTTAAATTATGGTAAACAGAATATCTTTAGCTTTTGAACTGTTGATCAGACAAGACAACGAGATCATGGGCTTTGGGAAGTTCTCTGACATTCTACATACTGAACTATTAATGTGGAAAATAATTGTCAGATTGTTTGACAGTAAGAATAATGGTAGCTGCAGCCCTATGTTCATGTGCCTCAATGTGCAAAAAATGCAGATGAAATGGAGACGAACCACATAAAAACATTGCTCCATATATTAGTAGTGGCCAAAAACTACACAAGGTACATTTTTAAATGATTAAGCAACTATCAAATATAGATGCCCATTAATTTTCTATTGACTGACTGTCAATTAATAAGCTCCAGATCATTGTGATGAACAGGATCATTTTTGTTTTCAGTGCTGGAGATACAACAAGTGAGCCATCTAGCCTGGCACAGGTTCAGCTGCAGACCTGCAGCTGATGCTCTGCTGACCTCTCTTAAATGAGCATGCACTGATACATTTTGTGTGCAGCTGCATCAGTCAGTTTTCTTTCTTTGCCTCCCATCACTGTGTGCCATTTGTAATTGTCATTCAAGGTGTCATTAGTGATGGCGCAGTGATAGCATCAGCATAGATTATTACTGGGTTTGCTTTGATTTGTTTGAGACATTTTGATGGAAGATTACCCGTGATTACAGGAAGTGGCATTTGAATGTGAGGCGAAGAAAAACAGCCTCTCACACTGCTGAATTCACAGCTTGTGTTAGTAAGTTCCAGTTACACATCCACATGTGTAGGGAGATCTCTCTCTCACACACACACACACACACACACACACAGACAAGCAAGCTTACCACAACCTTTGTCAGCAGTATTGGCTAACACCCCCCCTTACCGCATCCCCCGCGCTCATGCTGCGTCCGCCTTAAACCACTGCAGCATGCTCCAAAGCTCTTGTGGGTGCTCAAGTAAATTCCTGTTGTCAAAGCTTCAGGCCCCATAAAAATGTCCAGTGTAAAACTGTGGATTGTTTATATGCTACTTAAGCATGTGCAGTCCAGACTATCATCACCATAGCCAAGCACTGCTGGATCATTTCATTTGTGTTTTCAGCAGTCGTATTTACCAAGCATGACCTCTTCTGTACATTTAAGCTTAAGCCGAGCACTGTGTCTCATACAAATGAGCCACAAATGAATACCTAAACATCTTTACAGTTATGAAATATTTCATCTGTTCCTGATTAAATGCCACACAGTGGGGGTGCTAAACGGTTAAGTAAAAAGGTCAGAACGTCATGTTATGGTTCCTTTTTTCCTTTTGGAAAAGATCTGCCTGCAATGCACAATAGCTGCCAGAGGTCGCTTTAAGTTTTATTTCTACATCAAGCATGTTAGTTAAACTTAATCAGTAAAATGAGTCATAGCTTGGTGAATGATTTGAACTTAAAGAGCTGTGATTGATTTCCTCTTGGTGTTAAGTATTACACTTCACGTGCCAACAATCCACTGCTGAAGTTAAAAAATTAAACATCCTTTTTGCTGATTTTAAGTTGTCGACCATATTAGGCACGTTTACTTTTCTTTCCAATATTCAGAGCATTTTTGTGGCAAGATAAACCAACTGATGTGAATCCTGTGTGAATGTGTGTTTACAGTATGCCTTTGATCTTTGTGTGTTTGTGTGTGGGTGGGGTTAAAGTTTACACTGTATGTTAAAGCTGCCAATAATGCAGAGAAAAAAAGCATGTCCTACAGCTCTACTTGCGGCATCTAGACATGGAGATTGGAAATAAGAGGCAGGGTACCAACAGTCAGGGTTGCATAAATTTCTACACAGAGACCTTGAGCCTTTGCTGAGATCTCCGCAGCAATTATAACAGGAGGGAGGGCCCCTGTTTCGTTTTATGTTGCCGCAGCAAGGGCTTGGAGAGCACCCACTGTCTCCTGGCATGCCGCTCCTCATCAGCGCCGCAATAAATCAATTTTCATCCTCACACCAGCCCCACCGACACCCTCCCCACCTCCTGCTCCTTTTTTCTCTCTACTTCTCTACTCCCACTTGGCTCCTTCTCCTCAGCCCTCTTCCATTCACCGTGATGGTTCTCAACTCTGAAAAGGGGCAGGGGGAGGCTGAAGTCATCTCGACCCTCCTCCTCCTCCTTTTCGCATTTCTCTCTTGACTCCATTTCAGCTGGTGGGCGTTTTGCTAATGTCTGAAATGTCATTCAGCTTGACCTGAAGACGACATGTACATTCACTGGATTGAGGTTGTCCTCCTGTAAAAAAAAAAAAAAAAAAAGAAAGAGCTCATAGGTCAACTGTGGCAGTTGGCTGTTATTACGATCCATAGTTCTGTTTAATTGTCATGTTACCTCTAGTGGCTGTAGTAATTATGACAGGAGCAAAGGAGGAAGCAAGGTGACACAGTATATAGAGTGACAAAATCCATGTTAGGAGGGATGGGTAGACGAAACACAGAACTTTGACACAGGTTTTGTATTTAAAACTAATAGTCGTTTTTTGTTGAACCAAGTAGTTTTTGTGCCTAAACCTAACCAAACTGTGACCGTTCCCTGTGGTTTATTATTGTAACCATGAAGACAACGATCTGGTACACCTGCTGCCCTAGGGGTGCTGTTTCAGGTGACAATACTATAGGTCGTATAAGAGGATCGGAATAACGACCGATGTAGTTGTTCAGGTTGGAGGACTTGTTGGCTGTATTAGTGCAAGTGGGCTGTCTGTATGCACACATGTTTTAGCAACCACTCACTTCACATACAGTAACCACAGTGATATCATCCATGTCAGTACAACCCTGAGAGCAATGAAACAGAAGCAAAAAATGAAAAGTGCTCTGACATGAAAACAAGTGGGAGCTAGTCTGGGAGATGTGTCTGTCAAGTGTAGTTCCTGCAGAGCTATGAGAACAGAGAAGAAACAGCAATCCGGCTCCTGCCTTTTAAATGTCAGCTGAGCTCCAGCCTCAGGACAGGTGCTAAAGGAGGGCCATTCTCGGTGGCCTGTGTGTGTGAATGGCTCTTGGTCAGCTTTGATCTCATCTCCATATTAACCTGAGGGCACATCTTGATATTTGGAACAGACACAAAGGCACACACGCTTCTTGGAGCATCGTATTCAAAGAGCTTCTGTTTGTCTCGTGAAACACAAGATTGAGCATTGTTTATGAGAGCAGTGTACATACATTTTGCTAAGATTTCAGATCAATGATTTATTGTATGTATTGGCTCCTGCATGAAAAGCTGCTTCATTTATCCAGAGTTATATTAAATACTTACTTCTAGATGTAAACAACTGTCAAAATACCGATACCCATGTTTAAATGATCCAATCGGATCATTTATGTAGAGATGGGTAGAGATGCAACTAATGATTATTTTCATGATTGATTAGTCTTTTTAATATTATTATATTAATTATTATTATATAAGTAATCCATAAATTGTTTAGTCTATAAAATGTCAGAAAGGGCTGACATATGCTCCTCACAATTTGGACTTTCTGAAGGCTCAAACTTCTAGGGTATGGCTTACAGCACTGAACATCACTGAATGGGCAAGTATGCTAGCGTTGTCTGCAGCATTGTTATACACACACAAAAAATCATTATTTAACATGATTACTCATTTGGAAACTTAAAAAAAAACTGACTTTTCAACAGTGAACTTTCTTGAACTTTAAATTCAATTAAATGGAAACACACACACACACACACACACACATAGTATGATGCACTAATATATACTATTATATACTATACATATATAGTATATATATATACGCACTGGTACTTTTGCACAAAAATTATAGGCAGTGTGAAAAAATGCTGTAAACTAAGAATGCGTTCAAAAATGGAAGTGTTAATAGTTTATTTTCATCAAATAACAAAATGCAGTAAATGAACAGAAGAGAAATCTAAATCAAATCAATATTTGGTGTGACCCTACAAATATTATAGTCAACTTAGTGCAGCAGATGAAAAACACATCAAGTTTATTTCCCTTCGAAATCGGAAGATGTTCAGCAGTGCCATCAGCTCAGAACAGGCAGAAACCAGTGGGACCCAGGTACACCCATCTACTGTCTGGAGAAGTCTGGCCAGAAGTGGTCTTCATGGAAGAGTTGCAGCCAAAAAGCCATACCTCCGACATGGAAACAAGGCCAAGCGACTCAACTATGCACGAAAACATAGGAACTGGGGTGCAGAAAAATGGCAGCAGGCGCTCTGGACTGATGAGTCAAAATTTGAAATATTTGGCTGTAACAGAAGGCATTTTGTTTGCCGAAGGGATGGAGAGCGGTACAATAATGAGTGTCTGCAGGCAACAGTGAAGCATGGTGGAGATTCCTTGCAAGTTTGGGGCTGCATTTCTGCAAATGGAGTTGGAGATTTGGTCAAGATTAATGGTGTCCTCAATGCTGAGAAATACAGGGAGATACTTATCCATCATGCAATACCATCAGGGAGGCGTATGATTGGCCCCAAATTTATTCTGCAGCAGGACAACAACCCCAAACATACAGCCAATGTCATTAAGAAATATCTTCAGCATAAAGAAGAACAAGAAGTCCTGGAAGTGATGGTATGGCCCCCCACAGAGCCCTGATCTCAACATCGAGTCGGTCTGGGATGACATGAAGAGACAGAAGGATTTGAGGAAGCCTACATCCACAGAAGATCTGTGGTTAGTTCTCCAAGATGTTTGGAACAACCTACCAGCCAAGTTCCTTCAAAAGCTGCGTGCAAGTGTACCTAGAAGAATTGCTGTTTTGAAGGCAAAGGGTGGTCACATCAAAGATTAATTTGATTTAGATTTCTCTTCTGTTCATTCACTGCATTTTGTTAATTGATGAAAATAAACTATTAACACTTCCATTTTTGAAAGCATTCTTAGTTTACAGCATTTTTTCACACCTGCCTAAAACTTTTGCACAGTACTGTATATATATGTATATATATTCTTTTCTAAGTCAGCTCAAGCCAATATTTTCCGTGACAGACATCCAGTCATGATAATCATAATTTCCCAAAGCATTTTTTTATTTAACAGTTTAGAAAGCCTAGTGTGCAAGCTATACAACACACCAACCCTGGCAACACGCTCGTTGATAGTAAAGCTAATATCAAGCACTACCAAAAAAGAAGTTGTACTTATACAACCTAGCAAGCAGCTCACTAAGTTACATATCCATATGACCATTTAGTACAAAAGGGCTATATTATACACAGACTACACTACATACAGTGCCATTCTCATTTTGAATTTCTTACACTAATGTGGTTGTGAAGGAGCTAAATAAAATAACAGGAGCAGCTGTATACAATGATGAAATCCAATAACATGACCATGTAGTAAACACTATGGTTGTGATGCTTTGACAGGGCTCACCACCTCCGCTAGCTAACAAAATTTCAGGGGAAACCACAGCCTTCCTTTCTGCCTCACCAGATAACACTATGTTTTGCTTTAGAACTGAATGTTGGCATTGAACATAAACTGAAAGATGCAAAATTTTCGTACATGAGCGTAATTCTTAGGGATACTGGGTTTTTAGTATGGACATTTATTATGTTGTAAAATGTTTGTTTGGTTGGGACAATACTAATATTTCCTTTTGAATCCCTCTTGTGCCTACTGATATTAATCTTGTATGATAAGGTGTATAGCTGCTAACTCATAACTTCATGTTAAAGTGTGAAATTAAAACACATCACTGTTTATAATTTTATGTTTTGCCATTGTGATGTTGTGGTACAATAGAAGGTCTGATATGATGAGGGATAATATATGATATATTGCAACATACTGTAGTAGATAGGATTTCTGTTGTTGTAGCTATCTGCCATGTACTTCACAATAAACCTTTACCAGTGCTATGGTGGAGGCAGGGGTTGGGGAGTGTCATAAGAGATTAATGTCCTAAGTCTTGTGTTAGATGGTGAGCCCATATCAGGCCACAGTTTAACCTGCATGCCTGTGTGACACATCCAGCTTCTATCTCCGCCACAGGAGGCACTAACATTTTGACAGGCGTTGTTTGTCAGTCCCAACCTAATGAGATTGGATCTGTCCACCGGTTCACTCGTCCATCAGGCTAGCACACTGGTAAAAGACTGTAAATGCCTGTCATCTGTTCTTAGATAGTTGTGGAGAGACATTGTTTACTATATAGACAAAAAGCTGAAAGGAATGGTTCTCTGTTACAAATGGGAGAAAAACAGGACCAGCTGCGTTCATACAGGACATCTATTTTGTTTCCTTTGATATAAAGGATAGACCTACCAAGACATTCTCTGTCTTCAAATTTGTGAACACAGTACAGCTGGAAAAAGTCTGGTGATATTTTATATTTTTGTCATTGTCAGCAAATTCCGTGAAATGACCAAAACCGTCAATAAATTTGTCAAGGTATTGTAAATGATCTTGAGCCAATTCCACGTGCATTGTCCTGGTGCTGTGACGACTCACCAGCTCATTTTGCTAATTTAACTGATCTCCAGGTGAAAATAGCTGTTTAACAAATGCACCATTTACTCTTGTTTGAGTAACTCAGCGCTGCAGGACAGGGTAGGGAAGTGAAAGTATTGAGAGACTTGTTGACATGTTGATTTTGGTCTTTTCATAAGATTCGTTGAATAAGAGACATAAAATATTGCCTTATCCTAGCAGCTCACTCACATGTTTGCATTATATTATATTATTATATTAAAAATATGACGATGGAGCATCAGCCACTCACTACCCTTCTAGAATAGCTTGTTAGCAGAATCCGAAGGGAAATTTTTGTTCAGACAGCAACTCTTAGCACTTTGCCCCAGCAAGTCTTAAGAGATACAGATTTACTTGCACTACCCACACCAAGGTAGAACAACTAGACACAACAACAAGACAGCAAAACAAGTTGAGCTCACCCCGCAGTGCTCCTTAACACCGTCAGGACCCTGCTGGATTTATCAGATGTCATGCTGTCTTTTCACCATGTCCCAGTGGCTCGTGTGTCATGCCAAAATTACTTTCCCCTACCATTAATCTCAGTGTAAAGAGGACAAAAATGCTTCCCACTCTCTCCTCTTCCTTTTTCTGTGTCTGTCTTCCTGTCTGATATATTCCACCATGACCAGTGCCCTCCCTCCACTCCTTCACTTTACAGTCCCTTGCACTGAAGATGAGGTCTAAATATCTGACGCCATTTTTATTTTTCATCTTCCCCTGAGGGCTCTTTGTCAGCTTCTTATCAGAATGTCAGGCCTCTGCTTGAGTAAGCAAACAAACAAGCAGCAGCAGAAATGATGTATCAGAGAACTGCCACCAGTTGGGGATGAGCTGTCAGTCGCTCTGTTGAGCTAATGATCACTGTTGGGTGCTGTGGGAATTGAAGGTCTCTAATTCAGGCCATATTTTTTCTTCTGTGCGTGCTATGGTCTCACTCATGCATGTGCTGCTGTTGATTCTTGATGTGTGGATTCCTCATTCTGCTTCTGTTGATAGGTTAGCATCCTGTTAGCTTAGTGTTTGTGAGGTTAGTGAGCCTGTCCTGCAACTGACAGAGGACAAGATTGATTCCCACATAAGCTTGTTGTATTCTTTGAACTTGACTTTAAATGAGGGTAGCAATAGATGATAATTTTTTTTAGCAATATTTCTATTTCTTTATTATTGCTTAATGCCCATCACACACACCACACAGAACACAGGGCTTTTAAAATTTAGGTTACTAAAACACTTTGTGTGGGTGTGGTTTAAAGTAAGTGTTGACCTCAGCAATATATATGCAAGACCTTGATCTTTCCCTCACTTTAACCAATTGCTATCAGTGGCTAAACATAACCATAAATTAATTCCTTAGTCTCTATCAGCTTGTATCGTAGGGATAAAAATTGAAATATGTTGTCAGTGTTTTTCAGATGATTGAAGTATGAACATTTACACTCAACACCCAGAGCATACAAATGTTAAGACTATTTTTTTTCATAGGACAGCAAGTTTTAGTCCCTTCTTTTCAACCTAGCTTTACTGAAAAAGCACATTCTGTTCATTGTAGAGACATTTGATCTTCTTGCCATTGTGACAAAGGGCTGCATTTGGGTGGCACCCATCTAATAACATCAAAAATGTATTTCATGAGCAAGTCATATCCTGTATAGCGGCTGTTTGAGTGGTCACTGCTCAGTGGTAAATATATCACATAAACTGGACCAATAAAAATGTCCTTTTAAGATGTAAATGATGGAAATCAAGTAAAAATGTCAGCGTTTGTCAACAGTTAAGACCAGTGTTGTTAATCACCACATCTAGGCTATTGTAGTCATTTACGCACAGTATGGTCAGTACAAGTCTCTGCACATATTTGTTTTTCATTAATCTTTTATATTTGCCAGTTGTCCATCACGTGCTGCAGTAATGAGTTAAAACTCATAAACATTAGTGTTAGGCCTGCGTGAAATGAGGAAAAATTTCGATGTGCAATGACACTGTTTAAGTTTGCGATGACAATATTACTTGCGATAAATAAACAAATATTGAAGTGCCATCTGCTGTGCGTGTGTGAGAGGCTGCAGCCCGACACCAAAACGCAGTATAGAGTTTTTTTCTGGTTCATTTGGCTCAGGCGCTGTGCCTTGAAAACCCTGCATGCATGGCGTGTGTAAATAAAATAATTTTTTCTAATTCATTGCGTGTATTGCACATGTTCATATCGCGATGATGATGAAAAAATGCTTAATCAGTCAGCACTAGTATTAACATGCGTCTTCAGTGATCCGATCACAAGTGGGCAGGTTCTAAGTACATCAGTTCACACCTAACTTCAATGCGTCTCCACATGCGTCTCGATTGACCAATTGTGATCGGATCTCACTTCCCCTCTTCCTCCTCCCCTCCCCTATATGCAAATAACCCCTCCGTGCCCCACTCACTCTGACTTGCTCGCTCTCACACACACCATAAACTGTAAATAAATATGGACGTAGCCTCCGTGACGTCACCCATAGGTTTCTTAAGAGCGGTTTTGAAGCTCAGAGTGGGCTGTTCCGTCATCGCCATCTTGCCAGTACCTGACTCCGCCGAAAGAGGAGGGGTGTGTGTTGAGCCGAGACTTTGGTTCATGGGGGCTTGTGGAAGTCATACACTCACCCATCTGTCACTCAAAGTGGCACGCCTTCAATTATGCAGAACGTTAAACCTTAATAAAATTTAAACAGGTTAGTTTTACAAACATTCACCCCCCGTACAGTTGTCATAAAGGAGGAAATTAGCCATAGAGACCAAAACTGTTTTTTGTACCAGGCTGTAAACATGTTTATTTCTGCTGTAAAGTTGGGCATTTTAACATGGGAGTCTATGGGAATTTAACTCGCTTTTGGAGCCAGCCTCAAGCGGCCATTGGAAGAACTGCAGTTTTTGGTACTTCTGTGTTGGTTTCATTTTTTTGCCTCGGAGGTTGCAGCTTGACACACACACACACAAGCACATTAACGATGGATCCATCTGTCAATTGGCTAAAAACAACAACGCATACCTGTTTATTTACATATAAAGTGTGGAAGTGAGATCCAATCACAGGTGTTCAATGGAGACACATTTTAAAGCCAGGTGGGAACTGACAAACTGAGAGCTGTCCTATTATGATCGGAGGGGGATGTTAATTCCAGGTCAGAACACGGCCTATGAAACTGTGGCTGGACTAATCAGACTGTGTCAGAGGACATCAGTAGAGTAGACCTTGCCTTAATGTGGCCAAGGACGCATTTATGTTCACAGTGCTAAAAGAATGTGGACACATGTGGCCCAGACCACCTCAGAATGTGTCCTGAGTAGGGTTGTCACGATACTAGAATTTCCAGTCTTCGCCTCTGTGCTGACTGCTGTGTGTGTATGAGAGGCTGCTGCCTGACACCAAAACGCAATAGTTTTTTTTTCCGGTTCATTTGGCTTAGGTGCTGGGCCTTCAAAACCCGCACAGCATCAGCCACACACTGCCCTTTTAGTATAGCTTGCCAGCAGAATCCAAAGGGAGATGTTGTCCGGACTGCAACTCTTAGCACTTTGCCCGAGGAACAGAAGTCTTAAGAGATAGATTTACTTGCACTACCCACATCAGGGAAAAAATAACTAGACACAACAACAAGTAAGCAAAACAAGTTGAGCTCACCTGCTATGCTCCTTAACACTATCAGGACCCTGCTGGATTTATCAGATGTCACGCTGTCTTTTTCACCATGTCATACACTGTATATCAGGTATTTGAGTGGTCGTTGGTCACTGGTTAATATGTCACTTAAACTGGACCAATAAAATGTCCCTTCAAGATGTAAATGATGGAAGTCAAGTAAAAATGTCAGTATTTGTCAACAGCTAAGACAGGTGTTATTAATCACCACATCCGTTCAAATATCATACATATACTGTATATGTATATACATTAATCTGTTATATTTGTCGTCCGTCATTGTTGAGGTAATGAGTTACAACTCATGAACCCCTGTATTGTTGAACTGTCTTCAAGATTATTACTGAATGTTGGCCATGTAATTGCCGCTTCCTGGTAGTAAATTCAGAAATTTCCAACAGCCTGATTTGTCTCATTTAACAGATGCTGGCCATTAATAATAATCATCCACTTGGCTCCAGTAGGTTTTTGCCATTTTCCTCCCCTTTGGCTCTCTGCTGTGTTACCTCTTTCAAAGTCCCCTTGCAGCACATAATAACCAGAAAGAAGCCAGCCATCCAATTAGCAGAAGAATGCTACTGAGTCAATGACGGAAAACTGCAAGGAGGAGTTACGTTAAGCCTGTTAACATAAAACTGCACTATTTCAGAATGGTCCAGTCGGTAAATCATGGCCTCAGCACTGTCACTGATTATAATTATTTATTGGCAATTTAAAAACTTTTTTTTTTTTTGCAATAGCTAATCAAATATTGGTGCCTGAATGCCATACATTTTGCTGTTAGAGCAACAAAATAGAATGGAGAATGGTTTTGCCAAGAAAGAATGCTGTGATATTTAGTCATACACTAAACAGATCTAAATATTTAATACTGTTTCCAAAATTGTTGTTTCAGATAGAAGCGAGAGAAAAATGTCCCTGATTTGTAAACAGAGGATACTTGTGTGTAATGTTAGTTTGCCAAGCCGTTTGTCAGAAGTCAGTCACTCGCATGAGTGCACACAAATACATTCACTTTGAAGTGCTCTGGTGGCCGAATGGTTACAGCACATGCCTCTTAACTGCAATGACCTTTGTTGCATGTCATACCCCTTCTTTCACTCTGAGTTTCTTGTCTAACTCTTCACTGTTGACTACCTAATCAAGACAAAAAACACACAAAAAAACAATACATTCACTTTCACAGACACTAATTTTCTCTTGTAACTGAGAGAAATGCTGCAGGGTCTGGCTCTGGTAGAAGAGAGCAGAGCTGCAACACTGGCAGGCTGAGGTGGACAAAATATGGTAGAACCATAGTAAAGAATGGATCAGTTTTTGGTTGGCTTTATTTTAGCTGATTCTGATCCTTTAAAATATCCCTGGTCAGATCTTTAGGTTTGGCTAGGAAAGTCTCATATCTTTTCCATAAAACTATGGTGTCTGTTTGGTTGATAACTGTGACTTATTAGTGAGGAACTGCTAAAATACACATATTAGGACACATGCTCATCAAACCACCTGGGTAAATTACTTTTCATTATTAAATTCATCAGGATGATCCCTGCACTTTTGCTGACATGCATACATGTTACCATGGTTAACAGATGACCTTAGAAGATTGCTTCCTTGACAGTTGACAACCAACAGATGGATTTATGAGTAGTGCGGCTTTTGAATCCATACATACAAGTGTTTTTTGAAGAGTCTCTGATGCTCCGTCACTCATCTGTCCAAGTGTAACAATCCACATGGACTCTAAGATCCATGCGATGCACATCACCCCAGAACCCCTGTCTATTTTTTTCTCTGTCTCCTGCGCTTAGTGAAGTGTAATCTGTACAGACAGCTGCTCAAACATCCCACTGTTTATATGTTGTGAACTTATTACCATTATCTATACTGATTAATCAAGGTCTCTGTGTCTCTATGATCTTTCTGTTTTCACCACAGAGAGGAAGGAAATAAAATCAATCAATAAATAACGGTTTTCTGTCCTTATGTATGTGCCTACTTAAAAATGATATCCGTCTATGAAATTTCTGTTGTCAGTCAGCTTGGTGAACACAGCTCATCAGGAGCTGCTGCTGACAGGACAGCTAGTTCTGAGGGCACAAATAACCAAATAAAGCTCGACGTCAGTTTGGATGGATAGACTAGGAGCTTCAGTGCCACTTATGCACTCCTCAGTTCTTGCTTTTATAGTTGACTCCCAGTAAAACCTCATAACCACTGTCACAGAATCCTGTTTGGTCTGTTTTGCTTTCACACCATAAACAAACTCTTCCAGATTTTGCCTGGAACCAGATCAAGATCCTACTTTTCAGATAGTTTCAGGACTGTTGTTTAACCCAGAGCTCGAGTGACTTTCACACCAGACTAAACAAAATGAACTGACCAGGCAAATGTACCAAAGTATGTTTGAACCACATCAAACATGAGTGTGAAAGCAAGCTCAGTATAGAATAGAGTTCATGCAGAGAACCAGTGAGGCATCTTATTTCTTGTGCTTAACAAACGCACAGTAGTCAATCATGGCACAGTGGAGGTGATAGAGTTGCTCAACAGTTGATTACTTCTGTGAAGTATGATTATCTGCATCTTATCACCTGCCCAGACAAGATTCCTGTCAACAAAGAAACCTCTCTCACTATTTTGCAAAATTTTGGGAGAGGCAGATTTTATTTGCAGTCCCTGTCCTTCAAACACACACCCTATCACAGAAATGTCAAACAAACATGCCAGATCTGCTTAGGTCACTTCAGTGTCTTGTATCTTTAGCGGGCTGTACTTTCCAGTCTATAATCACAGGTGGTCTATGAGTCCTTTGGTAATGCTTTTTGGGCAGCAATCCTTTACACATTGTAATATCTGTCAAAGAGAAAGCGAGAGGAGCGAGTTGAGTGGTATGAATAGGGAATAGCTCTTTTAAATTTGCAGGAATATTATTCCAATCACAGAGCTCTGTGAAACAAACCCATTTGAATGAAATGCATGAAAAGTGGGCTGGAGGGGGGTTAGAGGTGCCTGGTATGTGTCTCTTATCCTCTGTGCTTTTCAGTGTAACTTGTATTTATGGTAACAGTTTTTGTTCAAAAAGTCTTATCTGAGCCCTTTGTATTTTGTGTTAGCACCGGCAATAGAAACCATCTTCAGGATGCTTATAGAGGGTCTCCACATTATGTCAAGCATTGTCAAGTATTGTTCCTTCCATGCATCTTTGTGCAGAGCTAGACAAATACTGAACAAAAGCTACAATTATTCTTTCTGTCTTGTCATAGCTGTGCAGTATGGAGTGAAAAATCCACCACAACTATTGTAGATATCTGACAATGACAATAAATAAGATCATCATTTTAATTCTTCAATAACCCAGCTTGATTTTGTGGCTGACAAACTGTTGCACTAATGATTAAATTAAAAATAGCCTACAGAATATTTTTAGCCCTTAACAAGCAAATAGTTTAGATGAAAGCTGTATTAATTATTAATTTTATTTGTTATTTGGTCACTAATGGGCAGCGAAACAAACAATAAATGCGACATTATCTTTGCCAAAAAGTAAGTGAACCCTTTGGAATTACACACATTGATGTATAAATTTGTTGTCAAATATTGTCAGGTCTTCATCTAACTTACAGTAACTAACACAATCTATTTTAATTAATAACACACAAACCAGTGTATTTGGCATATTGAAAACATGAGTTATCAAACCTGGAGTCAAGTCAATGAAACCAGATTCAGGGTGTGGGTTAGAGCTACTTTCATGTATATAGAATACTTAAACATTTTGAGTTAGCTACTCACAAGACGCATCTGCTCATGTTAACCATGCCTCACAAAAGAGAGATCTCAGAAGGCTTACGATCAAGAATTGTTGATTTGCATAAAGCTGAAATGGTTACAAAGTCATCTTAAAGAGTTTATTGATCAGTCCAAAGTGACACAAATTGTCTATAAATGGAGATAATTTAGTTCTGTGGCTACTTTACTTAGAAGTGGGCGCCCAGCTAAGATGACTCCAAAGGCACAATGCAGAATGATCAATGAGGTAAAAAAATAAAAAAACCACAGAGTAACAACTAAAAGTTCTAAGGAATCAGTGGAGCTGGTTACCATCTCTGTTCCCAAGTCTACCATAAACAAATCATGGTGCATGGTTCCATGGAGCATGGTGTCGATGGCAGGACATTACAGCGGAAGCCTCTGCTCAGTAAAGGAATCCATCACTGCATCTAAAGTTTGCCAAAGAGCACCTTGACACTCCACAACACTGCAACGCTCCCGAAGCAGGTTCAACAAGTTATTAAATGCAAGGGCTCATTTTCTTTTTCTACCAAACTTGTAAATGTTTAATGGGTATGTTCAGTAAAGACATGAAAGATTAGAATTGTTTGGGTATTATTAGCTTCAGCACATTGTGTTTGTCTAGACTTAGATGGAGATCAGATACTACTTTATCTTGCCATCAAGGTTTTAGACTAAACATGTTGCTGAACAGTTGCTTATTTACACATTAGCATCAATTTGAAATTCTATCTATGGCCAAATTATGAAATTAAAATTTAAAATAGTCACTCTCATTTTAGCTCCGCCCTGGTTTCCACAAACACTTGAGAAAATGATTTGGCTCTTCAGCTGCTTTATGCTCTGTTATGTCCACCAGCAATTGCTAACTGTGTGTTGTTTGATGCTGAGTGGTGAGTTCATCAGAGCTTTTTGCTGAAAACAGTTGCCTGCTGTGGTTTGAAACAAGGTTTATGTACACTTTAGGTCTGGTAGACGATTTTGCACCCTGCAAAACCAAAACAAAAAGCACTACAGATATGAGGGGAACGTCAATGTTTTGTGATGGTGTAACTTGTGTCATTGGACTTGAAGTGCCAAGTCAAGGCCATCCAGATTTGCTATAGATTCAATGTTTCACCCATTACCCAAAAAAGGCAGGTTCAGCATCATTGCTCTGAATGGGATTCCTTTAACAAAGGATCTTGAGAACTGTACAGACTGAATAAATACATTTGGGTTTATTGAAAATGTAAAAGTTATTCACTCCCAGTAATAACTCTGCTTGACAATGGCATATTTGATGGCAGAATCTTTCTTCCTATAGCCAGTACTAGAGGTGATGTTAACCCAAAAGTGCTGAAACACCTGTTGTATGGTCAAGACAATCCCATTAGAATTTAAATGTGAGAAAGATTGAGGATCGTTGTATTCACTGCAGTGAATGGCATCTTGGCCTGTCCTCACTCTCTGTCTTCATTATTAGTCTACTAGCTGTTATATTTTGACCAATAAAGTACAATGGATCTTGTAGACAGTTTTCAGTATATCTGTGTGCTAAATAATATCTAGAAACAATGTAACTTCGTCATCACTGATGCATTAATTTGCATTTCCAGTGTCCTCATTGAAATTTGTGGAATTTGAAAAATTCCACAGAGAGAGCAACACATGTTTCTCCCCCCTCTGATAATTACAGCCCATAGAAAAATGTCAAATGCTTGGTGAATCATGTTGTTTGAGGCACCTGTTCTCAGTTTTCAAAGGAACAATTTATCTAAGACGAGAGGCATGCCACAGGCAAGAACTGAGGGGAAGCTTGAATTGGCTTTATGCAGCTGTTGCCATTACTATGAATTATTTTGTCAAAACTTGTCAGGAAGAAGTGACAGCAGACACCTGGTCTTGTCTGTTTCCCATCTGATTATTGTGACTATGTATTTTTTTTTTGGAAGATTTACTTTATAAAATTGCTTGAAAATTGCATTTCTTTTTATTCATATTCTCTATCCACTTAATCCTTATCATGATTTCAGAGCAGTACAGACTTTTCCATAAAATTCAGGCAAAAATCAACAAGACCCCTTGATGGTTGCATTTTTGGGACTTGCTGTCACCATTTGTTATTTTTGTGTATAGTATGCATAGGTTTGCAAAGCTATTACAGTTATACGCACAGGAACTGTATATGTAGATGTAAATATCACCCCATGCATTATTGTCATGATTCTAAATTGGTTTATGAGCCTGTAATATAAGTTTGCACACTGATGTAAATCATGCCTTGCAAAAGACTTCTGATCAAGTCAAGTATCTTTATTGTCATTGTTAAAAATAATGAGACAGTGAAGCAACTCCCCAAGCAACGTAGTAAGGTCAAGAATTGTTGATTTGCATAAAGCTGGAAAGCATTAAAAAGTAATCTCAAAGAGTTTATTGATCAGTCCAAATTGACAAATTGTCTTTAAATGGAGACGATGTAGTTCTGTGGCACATGGTGCCCATGGCAGGATACCACAGAGGAAGCCACTGCTCTGCCAAAAATGACTTCAAACAAAGAAAATTCACCTATCCACCTGTTGAAGCTGTGACCCCTGCCTTTCCCATCTACCTGTTTTGTCTGCCTCTATTTTAGACGACTGGTGGGTGGGGAAGGGGATCGCCAACTGGTATCACCTGGGCCTGGTGTTAGCAGTTTATAAAAGCTTGGGCTGCTGCTGGCAGTTCCTCACTCACCTTCCCTGCAGCTGTTTAGTTAGAAAGCTTCAGACATTTGTTCTTTCCTTCACTCCCCACACTTATGTACATCCTACACTGCTGATTCTACTGACGTTCACCCCCCATGGATTATTGTATTTCCTCAGTTTGCTAAATAAACAATTTCTGTTTGGCTGCTGGAAACGGTATGTCTTCCACTTTTGTCATGGCCTTATGAGCCAGGTTGTGACAGAGCCCAAACTATAACCCGGTAGAGATACTGTGGAATGACCTCAGAGAGCGGCTCACACCAGATATCTTAAGACTATGTCTGAGCTGAAGGAGTTCCATAGGAAGAATGGTCCACAATTCCTCCAACATTGTGCAGGTCTGATCAGCAGTTACTGGAACGGCATGTTTGAGGTTATTGGCCAACACTGTGAATGTGTGCCATAGATGGAGCACATGTAAAAATTATTGCACCACCAAAGGAGGAGGAGGTAATTGTAAACTGGAAAACAAACTATATACCATCAACACACAGGTTGTATTCGCTGGTACCTGTACGGTTCGAGATATTGTTGCTGGTTCATAGGGATCTGAATGGAGAGTGACCTGAGGCAGGTGTTTGAAGGGATCATATTCCAGCAGCTGGATGGCACCTGGTGGGGGACTGGGGAAATCTTCACACACTTACAACTGGTACAGCTACAACAGACTGTGGCTAATAGGCTAACCTTAACCCAGAAAACCAGGTCATTCCAAAGAGTTCACATCCTTTTTCTTCCCACTGTATGTAGTTAGTCAGTAAATTGTTCTTATCGTCAAAACTAAGTGCTGTAGTATATTATGTGATTCAGAGTCATTTAATGCTCATTAGGAGGTTTGGTACTATTATTCCTTTAGCTTACTGGAATCCAACACTAGATGATTCACAACTAAAATATTTTACACAACAGAGCACAAAAGAAGTGGTCAGCTGCGTCCCTATAATTTTGTGTAAACACTGTAATTATCTGCCATGTCAACAAATATACCACATTGAACTTGAACGTAAGTGTAACAGTAACTCTTTTGCATTGTTAAGTTAATAATTTGATCTTAAAATCTTTGACATTTAAACCATAATTAGCTGCTGTCAATGATATCAGCTGCTAAATAACATGGGATTACCAGAGCAAGGCATAACCGGGGTTTGCAGTGGTCTATATGTGTGAAAATGTTGTGATGTTTAGACATTTGTTTCTATCTTTTAAAGGAATACATACCCAGGTTTGGGGATTTTTGGTTTGTTCTGTGTGTCAGGAAACATGTTAAATGTTAGTCAGTGCCTGTTTTTAGAGCAGAATTCAAGACTCAAAACCAATGAGCACATGCTAACTATGTCCCTCTTGAAAAGCATCATCATGCTGTTTTCCATCCTTAGTTAGAAGAGCTTTTTTGTTTCACCAAATAACAAAAGAAAATGTCAAATGTAAAGAAACCATGTATGCTTGATTTTACTTTCATGTAAGTTTTAATCATCTGCGTCTGTCTCTCACTACAGCTCTAAGCCAGTTATAGTACATTCATGTGCTGCATCGCCAGTAGTGTTTGTTAAGTACTCCTTAGTGTTTATGATCTTTAATCTCACAGCTGCGTCAAGCACCATACATCCGCTGACATTGAAACAACTAACTTAAATCAGTGCAATCTTGTCTTTAAAATAGAATGCATTAATTCTTGACTTCACCATTTCTCTTTAATGAAGTCATTCTTAGTGTATGTAGGGCTGCATCTATTTCCATTATTAGTTAACTTGCTAGTTATTGTCTCGATTAATTGCTTTGTTGATTAAAATGTCAGAAAATGGTGAAAAAGATTTGTATAGTTCCCCACAGCCCAAGTTGACATCTTCACCTGTCTTATGTCCAGCAGTACAACCGTCATGTAACAGATGTCATGTATGGCAAAGAAAAATTTTGTGATATTTTATAACCAAGTTTTGTAACTTATAAAGATAGACTGGATTAATCGACTGCTTGTTGCAGCTCTAGGTGTATCCGTCTTGAAGTGTGGCCAATGTTAATTTAAGTTGTAAAGACATAATATTAATAGTTTTCTTCTGGAGGGTATTTTCCAGCTCTCTATTAGTTTGTAGCATGCCACCTTCATAAATTAGTAGCATGATTGTTGGTGCCACTGGCACATTGTGGAGCAGTGATGATTTTTTTGCACACTGCACTTCTGTTGAGATTTCAGGCTGCGTTGTGAACTGTATGCCAGACATTTTCTTTAGTGATATTTTTTTTTCTTCTCTCTGATTCATCATCAATTTCACACCCCTGTTTTTTGCAGTATCAAGTGTGCATCTGTGCTGAGCCTTAGTAACTGTTGTTTGTCAACAAGAAACACGGAATTTTGTGGAAATTCTTAAGTTTTATGGCATGTAAGCATCACAAACCAAAAGGAAAACCTGCAAGTTTTTATGTTTTCATCAGATTTACTGACACAATGATCCCCTCAAAGAATGTTGAGAGGTTGGTAACCGCTCGCATTTCAATAACTCTAAAACATCAAACAAAATGCTCTGGAAAAGATTAGAACAGACCATTATGCATTTTAGATACAATTACAATTTACAATCATGTTTTTCTCAGAAAAAAGTTTGTAGATAATTTTAACTCATTATTTATTTGCCATGTCAATAGATAGCACTTTCATTTAACCAAAAAAATCTGCATATGGCATTACACATTAGCATTGAAAAATAAAATCATGCCAGTCCACCACATTTAGAAACAACTGGTGGGTATGCTTGAAAAAAAGTATTCTCATTTAGACTTGTTATTTACAATCATTCTATTCTTTATCCAAAATTAGTCTCACTTTTATAGACACAGCTAAGTTAAATACCAGAGAAATGTCAGAATATGATTTAGTGAAGTTAGTTGGTTGAAACCATATTTGGTGTTTTTTAATGAAAAGAATTGTACTTTCACTCACAATACAACAGAAAGATGTGTTTCAAATAAATCAGAAACCTTGAATCACTCTTCAAACACTACTCCCGTTTTGTGAGACAAACAGCAGGTTCATAATTTTTTATATTTTTTTATTTTGTAGTAGAGGGACTGAAAAATCAATGTCCCTTTGGGTACCTGAAAATTGAGTTCAGATTGGTCCATTTGTAAATATGTGTTTTCTGTGATATTATGGCTTTCCATTTCAGTATCATCTGTTATCTGTAGTACATCAGAATATATGAAAATTTGTGTGCTAAATTGCACTATAAGAAAAAAACATTGTTTAGATGTGAAGCTGCTGGGAACATATAACAATATTAAAGTATATTAAGATAAAGTTTCTCTATGTCTCCATTAATGATTTTTTTATTTTTTCAAATCAGCACTGCACATGGGAAAATTACATGTTAATTCTTATTGTTAATTATACACCGGCTGGAATAATTATTTGCCTTAAAATTGGTCAAAGTACAGTTCATTTGAGCTGGTGTGAAAGCTGTCCGTCGACTCCTGGTGCAGACAAAGCAGCCAGATTGAGGCCGTTTGAAAAGGCTGTGAATGTAAACGGACCAATCGCAGGATTTTTTGACATTAGATATGTCATCTTTTCAAAATTTCAGACATTAAACTACTATTTAATCCATCTGATGCTATTGAACTGTCCAGTTACAATTGATATGTGTAAGCAATGTCTAAGCACTGTATATACTGTATCTATGTAATAAATTTGGTAACCATGGTAACATTTTTTCCCACGATTTTCCATCATCAATCACACAGTGAAAAGCCGTTAAAAGGGCTACGGTCTGCGGTACTTTTATCCTACTCTGTGTACTTTTGCAGTTCAAGTCCATTAAAATGTGTGTAACGTAGTGATTCCACAGTAAAACATCATAATACTGATGTACAAGACGTCTCCTTTTTATCCTGTCTCCACTTGTCTAACTTGTGGTTGATTTGCAGTCTAATAATGCTAGTAGTGCTTATAATCAGTTACTTCTTCATGAGCTCTCTGTGACACCAAAAAAGATAAATAAACAGAAGAAGCATTAAAGTGCTTGAAATGGGAAATTGATTTCCCGAAGAGGGTCCTGATGATGTGTTGAAGAGATGGGATGACAGTTGGCAAAAACTGTCCAATTAGTGAGTTACCTCTCAGTCTGTGTGACTTCAGGCTTACTCCTCTTGATTTGTTTGTAAAAAAACAAACAAAAACATAGTCGATGTAAATATGAACCAGAACTAAAATGCAACAATGCATCCATTTTGGTCAGCACCACTTCACCAAGACTTCATGAAGGCTGCCCACAACTAGCGGGGATTTTATTAGCTGACATAGCCAATAAGATGAACTTGAGACAACCATGTTAATACTTTGTTTGTGTGTGTGTGTGTGTGTGTGTGTGTGTGTGTGTGTGTGTGTGTGTGTGTGTGTGTGTGTGTGTGTGTGTGTGTGTGTGGCTGCACTCTGACTGTATTTGTGTGTGTGTGTGTTCATAGCGCTTCTGCTTATCATCAGTATATTTGCATGCCTTCTACGTCATATTGAAATCCACAGACCACCTCTCTTATTATGGCAAAAAGAGTGAAGCTCATTAACCACTGGGTGGAGCTGTCACACTCTTCTCGCTCTGCCTCTCTCTCTTTGACTTTATTCTGTCTCTTGCCTCTTGCCAAACCATCGTCTTTTTATAAGTACATGTCTTTCTCACCTCATCCTTCTCTTATTTTCCTGTCTCCCAGTTAAGATTGCACATACTAATGAACCTTTTTGCTCTCTCTATTTCTCTACTTGTGCATTGTTTTTCATTTTCTCAGAATGACCTGACCCCTTTCATTCTACCTCAACCACTGTTACCTTGAGAACATTACATATCACTGTAGTACCAATTATGTTAGCAGTTTTTGTAAGTGATTTCATTGTTTACATTGTTATGGTTTAGATCGATACTGACAACCGAATTATCCCTTTAAAGTGTCTTTAAGTAAACTATATGCCTCAATACATTGCGGTCAAATTCATTCTGATGTTATAGTAGAATGTCTTATGTGAAATTAACCCATTCTAGTGTGAACTGGGTAATATGTTGATATTTTATTTATGCTTTATATCTCTTTAATTAAATGTACTTGTCCAGGATGTAGATGACACATCAGACCTCGAGATGAAATAGACAGTGGACTCACTTTGACTGTTCTACTTACTCATAACAATTGTATAAACAAGTAGCTGCTGTATCATCCCATGTGACTAGCTAGACATGAAGCATCAAAAACTACAGAAGGGACCATTATGTTGCTGCGGCTTATTACAGTCTTAAAATAATTAGAATAACCATATCATTTGTTTTGTTGGCAATTAGAATAGAATTGTCCTAATACGGGTGCGGAAAAAATTGTTTCTCATTGGAAAATTACTTTTTACTAGTAATAGACCAATTAATTGGCCAGCCGATTAAATTGGGCCGATATCTAGCATGCTGAGATAATCGGCATTGGCTGATGCCTGCACTCACGAGGCTGATGAACAAAAAATGTAAGCTGATATTTAAAGGAAATTTTAAATAAAAAGCTTTTTACAGAGTTTAGTTTTTTGATTACTGTTTTTTTTATTTTTTATTTAAAATGATAAGTAGAGTGCAAAGTGTAGATCTACTTAAGCAAACAGAGACAATAAACATTTTTTATTTTCAATATTTTTCTGTGTTCTAGTGAATAATACATTAGTGTCAAATAAATATAAATATAAGTTTAACAAATGTGTCTCATTTGTTTTTAAATTTATTATTGAATTCTTGTAATTTATCAGATGCAAAAAATAAAAAACAACATAGTATTGTCATTATATATTGGCCATTGGCTGCCCTGTTGTATGGCCATTGGCCATTGAAAAACCCATATTGATTGATCAGTACTTTTTACCATCAACAATGCTATTTAACTCTATTTGACAATCTAATTATTAGCTCTGTAAGACGAAGATGAAGTATTTTGTAAATACTGTGTTCACCATCAGCTAGAGACTAATGTTGGCAGAGAGAAGCACAGAACCCCAGCTCTAGCAAACAAGCAAGCCAACCAACTAACACTGTACAAAACCTTAGCCAAATGGGGACTCATTCAACCAATGACCACCTCTCTCACCTCAGCTATAAACAGCTAAGAGTAATGTTATGGAGTGTTTTGTCTTCATTCTTCACCAAATAAACTACTTAAAATGGATTTGATAAGAGATTGGAAACGAATCAGTCAACTGCAGGACCTAAATAAAATCACCTCCTTTCTGACACTACTCTACTCACTCCACAACGACTTCTGTAATCATGGGGACTTCATCTAATTCAGTGGATCTCTGCTGATCTTGGCGACGCTGAGCCTCTTACTGTTGGCTCGGTCATGTCCACCACTCTTAATAGCAAAGACTACTGCAACCATTTTCTTCACCAGCTAAGAGAGCCATGGGTTAAAGAGATGAAGGAGCTGACAGTGGTGAGGGCTGATGAGGAGTATGAATGCCGTTTCTAGCACCCGCACTAAAGCTTATTCTCCAAGAACTTTAGCACCCCTTTCGTCTACAATCAGTAATCATAAAGAAGGACTCTTTGGTGAAAGATCCAATCTAGCACTTCACTTTTAGTAAACATTTGAAATAGATGGAGCTTCTTTGAGTACTTGACACTACTGAAACCTTATCTTACTTTACAACTGTGTATTCTGCAACAAAATGTGGTATTACATTAGCAATTGTTACACAGAAGAAGAAGATCCACCTGCAGCTTCTGCCTTGACCTGAAATTTCACTTGGTGGGGGAGTACTCACTGAAAGAATTGTGATATTTCAAAAAAGAAAGAAACTGTAAGAAAAATTTCCATAAGAAAAGTTTTATGTCAATTGAAATAATTGTGAATGATTTAAACCACTGCTTTCAAATAGAATAGAATTACTTTAGAGCCTTTTCATGATTGTGGTGTTTAAATTGGGGCACTTTTATTCTGATGGAGCTCTTTATTCAGATTTTTTCTAAATAAATGGCTCCATGTAAATGCAGCTGTTTGCTGCATGTAAATGCACAGACCAATCACAATTACACCAGAGATTTATTTTCATGCTCTGCCTTCTCTCGGCCTGTTTTTATGTAGATGGTGGAGGGGAAGAGGTCAAAATGCCAAGGCTCTGTAGATTATCAGGGTAAAGACATTTGTCTGTGGCATCACCCAAGCCAGAGGAGTGTATCCTTCATCATCAGAAGTATTGACCTTTGCCAGTTGGACGGTCATGTTTTGTATGCTGCTAAAAGAGAAAACATAGTAAAGATTTAAAGAGCTGTGGAGAATTGGCATAATCCTGACTGACACATGGCTGCATTAATGTGTAAATTCTCAAACAGACGGTAAACATTCACCTCTCCTACAGCCCCTGTGCCTCTAATGCATCAAATCTAATTAAAACTCAAGGAAAAGTTCAAAATCCTCCTGGAACTTTATTGTAGACATGAGATTAAAATTACTGATTACCAGCAAATTGCTGCAAAATTTAATCAAACTGATTCTCTGAAATTTCGGTAATCTTTCATAATGTGGGCATTATTAGTTTGTGAAAGAATTTTTCTAATGAATGGCAGACATAGCTTTATGTGATGACACACAAACAGTATAAACTCATCAAAACCACTTTTCCTGTTCTTGCAGAAGTGCACAGTAGTCCAGATATTCTGAGCTCTGTGGAAGTTTTCTTAAGAAACTTGAAGGATAAATTAGACACAAAACTTGAAATTCAAATATGCGAGAGACCATATAACCTTAGCAGGTTATATGGCAGAAATACATCAAGTGTCTAAATAGAGGCCATCTGCAGGGCTGTGAGGCTCAGTAGGATTTATGTTTGTAGGATAATTTATTGTCTTCAATAACTCCCACTGATATGCAAAGGGATATGTAGCAGGAAGGTAAGTCAATTCAAGTTCCCAGCCATCTATTTGACTTCTGGTTTTTACCGTTTCAACTGATTTTGGATTTATCGTTGTCAATAATCATGCCAGGATTTTCAATACATCTGGCCAACATCATAGAAGGTCTGCAACTAATGACTAATCTGATCAATGTAAGGATTCAAAATTGCTCTATTAACAATTTGATGTAGAAAATGTCAGAAACTTGTGAAAAAAAATTGCACCTAAAATTGTTCTAAAGCCCAATGTAACATAATCAAATTCATAAACTTAAAGAAATTGAGTTGACTAATATGTCAGAGCATTAAATCAAACAATTAAGAAGCTGGACCCAAGGAATGTTTTTGATTTGAAAAATTGCTCAAATCATTTGATGAATTAGAAAAGTAACTGCTGTTTTTTTTCTCTCTGTCGATCGATTAATTCGTTAATTATATAAATGGATGTGGATTGTGTAACTAGAAACTTAATTGAGGTTAAAGTTCACTTTTTCCCATGGTAATGGTACCTTGCTTAGTGTTTCTGGCAATTCTGGTTTGCTGCATATAAGCAGTTCACCTCTCCTATTTCCCTTCAACCTGAACCTTGCCAGAATGTAGTGAATGATGTACAGTTTGTAGACTGGCTTTTTGAGACTATTCTGCACGTAAACAAGAGGGTGTTTGGGGAAAAATGCAAATTGCACATTTCCTGTGACAGTATGTAATGACTAATGACCATTTTTCTAATGATTAATCTATCGACTATTTTACCGAATAGCCGATTAATCTAAACGATTCATTTTCCTCCAGAAAATCTAAATGACACTCTGGAATGATCAATAAGATCAGATTCTGAGTTAGACATTTTCTCAAACACTTATTCAGTGTAAATTCTCAGGCAGCAGCTGATGACTTTATGACTTTATGAGAGTATTTACCAGCTACAAGGACAAAAGTTATTAAAAAGCTCTGTCTACTAATGAACAGACAACACTTACAAATGAAGTAATCCTTCACATGTTTATGACTGATCTCACTGTGCGCCATAAAGAATAATAATCACAAAATAACACTGGTTCAACAAGACTTATAGTGAAGTCAGACATTAACCAGCTGATTTTATCTTTGCCTTATCCATACACTTATTGATCCAGCTCAGACTATTACCTATTATCTTTTTTCAAAAAGAATAAATTCAGAATAGGATTTAAATTGATTGGGCTGCTTTGTCAGTTGCTCAGTTTACAACAATCTGCCATGTTTTAAGATTTGTGGTAAACTAAGATAATGAGTTAGACTTGCATACAGACAGCTTTTGTTGTAGCTTTTCCTAACAGTTCGCTATTAGCTTAATCTACGTGATGTTGTAGTGTAAAAGATACTGGGAGTCGGCAGAGGAAATAGATGAAGTTGCGTGAATGGCTCATGTGGTTTCTTTGCCCTTTAATGAAATGTATTCTATAAGCATACTTAAGTATAGAAATAACTAATTACTATACATAGTGAGTAAACTCCTTGTCGTACCTAAGCTACCTTTGTAAATGCCTTTGTGCATTTCAAAAAGAAACCCAAATATCTTGTGTTCTACCAAGAAGGAATGATGCTGAGGTCTTGTCAGGCATTGATCAGCTGAGTGAGAGGGCACATCGCTGTCTTGAATGATGCCATGATAAATCACACCATCACTCACTGGCCTGTCTCAGGGTGACGCCTCTGCCCTTTACTTGTCTATTACTTAGTACTTATCTAAGAGTGGAGGTAAAGTTCATTCTTTCCCTGGTACATACCTTTGGTTCCTTCTAGGCCCTTTTTAGGAGCTGGTATTATCTACAGCAGACCCAGTGTTTCCTCTGCTAACTTAATGCCATCCTGCAACAGATTAGCTTAATGCTGTTAGATACTTGTGTGGCAGTTGGGGTACCTTCTTAAACAGTCTTTATACTCATGGATGACCATCATTTTGAGGTGACATTGAAGTCGTTTGTATTAACAGATCTACCATCTACCATCTGTTTGTACAGCCTGCAGATAGTTGTAATTTGCTTGAAATCAAACTGTGTCAAAACTATGGCCAAAACACTCACTTTTTAAACATTTTATTTATTGATTGACCCTGTCTTTGAAGGAATGAGTGTCTGGTTAAAGAGGAACATCAGAGTGTGTTTACTGTTTACACTTAGAGTACTGCTGCATGTGTAAAAAAGTTGTATAAAGCCAAGTTTGAAAATGAAGAAAATGTGGAATTAGAAAGAAGTGAGCTTACCAGACCTCCATTGCCCGGTCCTCATCTCTGCTTGAGGCTGCATGAGCTGCTACTGTAGCATAACAAACCTGAATCCCTGAATAAACTTTCAGCAGTGGAGTTGCATTAAGGGTAATGTAGTTGGCAGGTTTTGACGTGTGGAATAAAAAGGGTGCTCCTGCACCAATCTTCTTTTTTAAAAAGATAATGGTACAGGATTCCGATGCTAAATTGGTGCAGTACTCTTTTAATACTATCCTTATGGATACATAAAATCCATTTTGTACAAATGGTACAGCCAAGCCTATTGTATATTATGCCTGTGGGTATGCCCCTTTGTATCTGTTATAGTGCCCGAGTCTACTCTCACCACTTTGCACTGAAAACCTAGTTTTGTTTGCATTTTTGCTGAACTAAAACTTCCTGAATGCTAAGTACGAAGTCCTGGGAAAGTAGCATAGCATTTACTTTCTGTGCAACCATTATTTGGCACATTCAGCAGACTCCCGCACTGGTTCTAAGTACTTCTATGAAACAAATGTTGAAACAATGTTGAAATCTTGCGAGGTACACACAGAAATGCGTTACCTCCTGTGTGCTACTAAATTAGACAGAAAAGTCTTGCAGATCCCTGTGTCTTACAGCACCTGTTATGACCCCATCTAGTGCCAGTGCATAACTGCAGGGCAGCAATGGCATTTCATTTAGAAGTGTGAATGAAATCCTGTCACTTCAATCAGCAGAATGTGCTACAATACATGTACAGACATAATACCTCAACTATAAATAACATGTAGCCATCCTTTTCCCACTTTGGAGGCAAGTTTAGGACCAGGTGTAAAAAAAAAAAGAAGAAAACTGCCCAAACATGAAAGTAACACCCACAGACTGTCTGCGTATATCAAAAACTAATACATTTATCTGATATTGAATTTCTTGTGGATATTTAAAGGTGTGGCTGAAACATATTTTGCCAGGTTAATTTATTAATTTGGCCTTATTTAACATTAAATACTGCTCATTTATATTTAAAACATCATTGAGGGAACTTACTCAACCTCTCCAGAGAGTCTTCTTTGACTGCAAGCACTGGATACCTTAATGTTAAGATGTTGACTTGGAGTATGACATTGACACAACAAGAATGACGGATCTTGGCTTCAGTAGCAGGAATACTTTCATTTTCTTGCCAATAGCAAAGACTATTAAACTATTTGCTGATATTAAATAGACTTTTTTTGTCAAAAAGGGTGAAATTTATATTTTGTGGTTTCATTATGGAGCCTGGGACCAGGAAATTGAATGACTTTGTCAAGCACCATTAGTTTTCTACCTGTGTATATGGTGTACTTTGATACTGTTTTATAATAGGTAGGTTACACTGACTAACAGCCAGACAACAGCTTGCTAGAGACACAGACTTTAAACAACCACATTAGCTTTCCCGTTAAATTTGCCTTCTTATGTCATTTACAAACATGAACACACGGCTTGTCCGGCACCTTAGCGACCAGCAACCAAACAAACATTCACCTGTGAGAGGTGCACTGCTAACGCCAGTTTGCAGCTTGCATCTGGAGCACAAAAAACAGCAAAACTTAAGTGCAAATGTTGCCTAAACTTCAGTATATAAAACAGCTGCTGTATATAAAACAGAAGTGGCAAATAATCACACATCAGCTGGAATTGTTTTTTTTTGATAAATTACTTGCATGATAAATTATTTATGAAAAATATGTTGATTATTTTCTATTAGTTGACCAATAGTTAACATCAGTACACATACACTAAAACAAAATAATTGAGGAGTGAAAAAGTGTTTCATGATAACCAAAATCTCAACAGTAATGGAGTTAGTGATATCAGCACCCATAGGTATGTGTACCGTCAGTAACAGTATGTTGTTATGCTTGCCGTGATGCCAGGTCCTTGCTCCAGCACACACGACACAAAACACACCATAGTACTTAAAGTTTGCTTCTCACCGGGATGTCGACCCTGGTAAATAACACACACTGGCAGTGTGAACACATTGGATTTTGAGTTTGATTTTGTAGTGCCCATAAATAAATCTTGCATGCATGTGTGTGTGCTGAAACTCCCAATGTCATGTTCCCACCCTGAGATTCTGGGGTGGTCCTTCACTCTGTGACATTGTTGATAGTGTTAAAGAGAACAAAGCTACCCCTCATAATAACATTCACAAAAACTCCGCCCCTGCTCTGTGGGGTGCTGCTGTATGGGGGTGATCCTAGCCTTCATCTAGGACCAGTCATCCGGTGATCCTCCAGGCTTACATGGTCACACACCTACGACTACACAGTCTATTGCCTTTGATAGCAGCCTTTAGAAAAATGACAGTCAGACCTCTGAGATAAAGTGTCCATTGTTGCATTTGACTGGAAGAAGTAGTTGCATCTCTGTGTGCTCCTTTGAGGGTCCTAATGTGCCCCCATATAACATCATTATGATTATTCTGATCATCGCATTCAAGACCTTTTTAAAGAAATTGTCATTGTGAGTCTGGTAGGGGTAGTAGTAAGAGTTGAGAGTTGTCTCATACTTTGAATAAGAATCACACAGATGTATGCTGTTCACTGTAGATCCACTTTCTACCAATCATGCTTTAATATATTGAGCCACTGTAAGTTATGTGCATTTTTTTTATCTTTATCTTTTAACAATTAACAGTAGTTATTGTAAAAATGACTAATTTCAAGTTCTAGGATGTGCTTTAAATCTAAAAACCTTACTCAGATCACTCAGTAGCTGGTATTCAGAAAGCTGTGACAACTGCAAAGCAGTAGAGATTTATAATCAAATGAATTTAACTGGCTTGGTGTCTAGAGGTTAGGGCAAGAATTCACGCCAGTGCTGTATTATCAAATATGTGCATATGAAAAGATGGATTGCATGGCATTCATAGTCAATTTCAAGCCTTAAATGCCTTCTACAAATACTTTCATTCATTAATTCATATACACAATATAAAGACTCACATATATGCATAATACATTGATGGAAATAGTATAGAAGAGAAGAAAGCGTCAACAAGCTACACACCGGAGAAGTTTAAACACTCAAACAAATGAGTATTTGTCCTCGCAGTACACAGCCAATCATATGCGCCAGATACAGCTTTTTAAATGACAAGTAAATATACGCAGCACATTAACCTGGCATCCATCAGGGGATCATTAGCATCACACAAGCATATTAGTCAAAACATACACATGGAGGGCTTTACCAGCAGTGGAACAAACACTTCATCTTCACAAAAGTAAATTACTCCATTAAAACACCAATAGCTTCTCAGAATTTATCCTGGGAACAAATTTCTTCTACATTCAACAAGTGAGCAACACTGTTGTTTGCTTGAATATAAAACGAAGATGTGCGAATTGCACATTATAGGCTAAATTATGAACACATTTCCCACTTAAAGTGTGAATTTATTTTCTTTAGCGAGTGCAAAACAACCACAACATGATACTGTAATTTATACTTTTTAAGCCTACATGTGCAGAACAGTTGATTAAGAATAATGAAACACCTGTACCATTTACAACAGCATCATCATTATGCATATTAAAAAAAAAGAAATGCTATCCCATACAGCTACTCATGGACTGTCAGTAGCAGACCTATATCTGAGGAAAGCTGTTTTCCTGTATCTGCATGTGCTTGAATTGGGATTCTTGCTGGGGTTTTCCAAGAGCACATCACGATAAGCATTGCTATAGTGTGATTAAAGCAGAAGTAAACATTGTTTAAATATGTCTCAATAATAGATTGTAAAGTTCAGACTCACGTGCTCTGTACGGAAAGAGTGTGAAGTCTCTTACCACAACCTTTTTCTCTGCTCAGTCTGAGACAAAGGGGAAAAAACTCCGGTTGCAGCAGAGTTTTTTAATATACAAAATGTAAACTATGCCAGCTTTGGTTCTAAAATAAGTTATGGGGTAGGAGAGTAATGTCATCACTTACCATTCACATGTAAACAGCACTTTTACAGTAAACGGGCTTTTGTAGTGCATTAAATTTCTCATTCTCGTTTTCCCGCCTCAACGTGAATTTCCCATATACAGTAATTTCCTCTGCATGCAAATGAGTTGTGACCAACTTGATCACACACACACACACACGCATACCCCATGCTGCTGCTGTTGCTATGTGCACACTGCAGGTGAGAGGCAGGTCTGACACATGGCAACGTGAGGCCCTGTGTCTTCCTCCTTGGGGACCATAGCAGCCTCTTTCCATCTACAACGTTATGTGTTTTCGCATCACTGATCTTCACAAGTGGCATCATCTGCACAGCTGACCTACAGTAAAGCTCCTTCCAAGATCTTCTTGGTTTCACTCTTACTCCGACATAAAGGGATGTCAAGCAGGGCACAGTGCCTCGATAGCTTAGTGACTCCTCTGGAATTTTCCCTGACAGAGGATCAATTTACTTGACAGTAAAGTGAGGCTGAAGTGGACTGTATCACAACAATTCACTGAATCCTACAAATCTGTCTCCGAAATCTAGTTGATTAATAAAATAAACAAAAAAAACGAACAAAAAACTGTTGATTCATGTGCTGTGGGGAACACCATTTTTCCCTGGTAATGGAAATAATTTGTCAATATGCTACTGTATGATCCCAAAATTATCAGTGGAACAAGGACAGAAAATACAATTAAATGTCCCAGAGAGAATTTTGGATTAAAAAGAGTTGATTTGTCAAATTTGGAAGCCTTAAATAGACTTTTAAATACATTACTGTGGAGTTTGTCTTTACCATCTACATTTGAAGCATGTTAGGACAGGATCCTTTAATGACCAACCTGAACTGGAGAAATGATTACATCAAGGAAAACGTGTTGCAATGTACATATAGGCACCAGACTATTGTTTTAAGACTGACTTGAAAAATTGTGAACTTAACATTTAGCTTCTCATTGGAAGACACTGATCATATTGTTATAAACGTCTTTATCATGACATACATATTTAGATGAACTACGACCTGCCCAGCCATCCTGGTTATGGCTCATTATGGAGAAACATAGACAGGACATGTATGAACTGGGAAGAAAATTGAGTGCTAAAAACTAAAATGGCATGCAGTTTTATTTTTAGACTACATAGTTTTTTTTTTTTCTTTTTTTTTTTTGCATCAGCCTATTTATAGAAAGCATCCCTGATGACACACAGCCTTCATCCACTCCCAGTCAAGTCAACTTCCCCTTGCAGTGTGTATCAGCGGATCAGACCTACAAGGACAAACAGTAACAAAGACTATTTGGGGAACAAACAGAGAGAATACAAATAAACAACTGTCTCTGTCTCTCTGTCTCTCTTTCTCACATCTCCTTGTATGTGACAGGAAGACATGGAGCTCAAACAAACCTCACCCACCTCTCCTTTGAGTTAAGTGAGAAAATCTAGTCAAGTTATTTTCAGTTGAATATGTTTTCTTCATGATTACAGGCATGCTATCTTTGCATCCAAATACAGCCAAAAAAAAAAGAAATACTTCAATCACATTATTTTTGCTTTTCCAAACACATGCGCTGTTTAGATTTAGGAACTTCCTCATCTTAAACAGTGCTCTCCTCTCAAATCCCCGCACTGCCCAATTTAGGCTACTGACCTCTTTTCAGAAAGTTAGCAACTACCATTTGTGTTTGTGCTCCTATACTTCACTTTAGAATGAACAGATATCAACACCTAGTCTGAATATGTGCTTCATGTAGTGAAATTATAATATGATACTGGTTCTGATGAGGAGGAAGCAGAGCATGACAACTATCCACATGATGGCACAACATATCTTAATGTTGTGTTGTGCTTAATTTTAAACTATGAGGGATTCCATATCATGTATATTAAAAACAGAGTGGCTCCTACATTATGGGACAAGTGACAAGACAAATTCAGTTTAATGTGAGAGGGGAAAAAAACGAGAAGTCAGGACAGCCATCATCTACTTTTCAATATCTCGACTCTCTGAATGAACTTCACCATGCAGCGGACCAAACATGAGATATATTTTTAGTGCAGTTGGTCAGTATCTGCAATACAGTGTCTCTGTTTGTTGCTTAGCTTTAGAAACCATCTCATCAATACTGCTGTTTAATCTCTATACAGTTGCTTCAGAAAGCATCTAGACCCCCTCACTTTTCATCCTGTTGTAGGTTTAATATTAAGTAGATAAAATTGCCATTTTTGTCCATCAGTCTCCCTCAATTACTCATGACAAAGTGGAAACGTTTTTAGGATTTTTTGCAAAAAACTGACACCTTTCATTTACACAATTATCTACACCCTTAATTCACTACTTTGTAGAAGCCTCTTTGGCAGCAATTACAGCTTCAAGTCTACTTGTGTAAGTCTCTACAAGCTTCACACACCTGGATTTGGGCAATTCTTCTTGGCAGATCTTCTCAAACTCCTTCAGGCTGGACGGGAAGCCTCTGAACTACCATCTTCAGGTCTTTTCACAGATGTCTTATGGGACTTAAGTCTGGGCTTTGGCTATAATGGCATTATAGCACCAAAATATGTAAGCACAAATGAAATCCACTTGCAGATATAGAAGACCTGCGCACAAAGCGCTTTCATAGCTCTTGTGCACATAATATCTGAAGGAGCGCATGACTGTTGACTCCAAGCTTACAACTGTCATTGATCTCCTGCTAGCAAAACTTTCACCTGCCTGCCTTTGAGTGCATTTCCTTTTTTAGCAGTAAGTGGTACGGCAACACCAGTTGGACAAACCACATAGACCAGTTCTATATGAACAGTGCAGTGACATCCCTGGCTGCTTACCCGCAGGTTGTTATTGAGTGTCGAGTGGTGGAAACATGGCCATTTTCCCCATTTAAAATTAAATCTACAGCACATCAAAGGGTTAAAAAAGTGAAGGGGTTTAAATATTTTTGAAGCAACTATAAATGATTGAAATGTGCCCAAAGCCCAAGTCTCTACATATATGGTAACTCATTCTGTCTAACTTCACACTTCCTTGGGTTGGCCATAAGCACTGTCTGTCATAAGGACTTCATAAAAGCCCTCACATGCTGCATATGCTTCAGACAGCTGTTGCCATAGATGATGCCATCTATGTAGACAGGAACATCTGCCTTTTAAGTGTGCATTGAAAGGAAGTGTTAAATCAGTATGATGAAGAGAAAAAAGTGACAGAAAAAGTCTGCTGTGGTGAAGAGCCTGCTGTGCTTGAAGGCAAAGCCTTTAGAGATGGTGTGGAAGACCTGAGACATCCAGAAGGAGGAAGTAGAACTTCTGCTCATTCATGTTGAAAGAAGTCAGCTGAAGTGGATATCTGATTAGGATACTTCCTAGATGCCAGCCTCTGGTGGTGTTCTGGAAATGTCCAACAAGGCGGAGACCATGGTGCAGACCCAGTACACGCTGGGGAGATTACATTTCCATTCTGGCCTGGGCACGCCTGGAGTCTCCCAGGAAGACCTGTGGGATGTAGCTAGGCAAAAGTGTATATGTTACTTAGCCTGCTGCCGCTGCAAAAGCCGAACCTCAATCAGTGGAAAATGGAACGTACATGATGGGCCTACAGACTTTGGTGAATTAGAAAGACTTAGGAATTTGTTGGTCTAGTATAGTCAGATGGCAGTGAGTAATTTCAGCTGTTGCCTAGCTGGCACAGCAATTCATCAATTCTGAAATGGAAACTGTCAAAAAATTTTGTACAACTTTACAGCACTTAAAAAAAAAAAAAAGAGGAAAATCCATTTTTGTATCAACAAGAAGTTCTGTACTCTTCAAATGATGAATGATGTAGGAAAATAAAAATAAGTTTGACTAGTTTTTATTTATGAATAAGTGCCTATCTGTGGGGCCAGGAGTAAATCATATGCAAAGTCGCTGTATCATTTTGAGAAAGGATAGAGCCATAGTGAGCTAGTTAGATGAAATGCTCAGTGACAGGTGCTTACTTAAGTTTGGATGAACTCAAATTTGCAGAATATTGGCATTTCTTATTTTGGATTATTATATGGATTATATTCATAAAGCACTCAAGACAGTCATTTCCTCTGTGCACCTATTCACAGTTTATTTGGGATTCCTGGTGATGTTGCTGTTGCATTTCAAACTTGCTCTCCTGCCTGGTGGACAGGTGGTTGCTGGACTTCTCACAGCAAAGACTTCAGCGTCTGTACTGTGTTGTTTCCTTAGTTTTTACATCATACACTTTTTTGGTTAAGTTCCCCCTATGTGATCAAGCAGAGTTACTCAGTACTCATGTTAATCAGTTGGAGTACTCCTTGGTAAATGGCTGCGCCACACCTGGCTGTCTCTCCCAACAAGTCCTCCAACCTAAACGACCATATAGGTTGTTTGTCCTTTCCCTCTGATACAAATCACTGGAGTGTCTCCTGAGTTAGTGGTCCTATGGTGGCAGGTGATATGCCACGGATAAACTGTTGTAAAAATCACTGTTGAAAAAAATAACCCTTTCATGTTGACGATGCTACAGTTTAGATTTGGTTTGGTTTAGGCACAAACAACTTGGTTAGGTTTAGAGGAAGATCATGGTTTTGGTTAAAAGAAGTGTTTTGTTAAGGTTAGAGGACCTTTTATAATCATGATGAAAAGAAACAGTGTTGACTATCAGGTTGAAACAGGAAATGAACAGTGGTCTCCCGTGTTAGTTTATTGTCTTGTTATGTATTAACATCGACGACTCCCTCCTTTGCTCCCATCATAATTATTGGTTTAAGGTTTGGAGATACTTCTTTAACAAAATTTGTTATTTGATGAAAATCCATACATTTTCACATAATTTTGGAGCATTATCATGACAGCATTTTTATTTTATTTTATTTTTTAAAAGCACAGGTTGTTGTTCAAGTACACTTAGACACTTTCAAGAAGTGAGCGCTGTGTCTGAAAGAAATTGTTCAGTTTTGTGAGTGATTGCAATGTGTTAAAACAAGATTTAAAGTGAATGGACTTGAACTGCAATTTTCCCATCCTCCCACGGACATTTGACAATTTAACAACATTACAAAACTGTTACAGCGTTACAAAGTTACCAAAATTTCTGTTCAGATGAACATTTGTAGGCAGCTCACTTTCTCAGTGGCCACCACCCAGCTGACTGAGTTGCTGTTGTGAGCCGATTCCTCTTTCACTCTCGTTCCTCTCCGAGAATCATTTTCTCTGACAGTTAGTATTTTTCAAAGTGTCTTTTGAGTTCATCATCTGTGACAGCTGTAATTCTTGGCTGATTGACAGATTTTTCTCCCTGGTTTATTTCTGCAGTTTAGATGTGAGGAGACGTTTGAACTGATTTCGTCATGAATTTCCTCTGTGACGTTACACCAGCCTCCAGGAACACCTGTAGGTTAAACTAGGCTCACCAACAGTTGCAGGGCTGACTCACTCTCAAAGACTCACTACAGACGGACTTGAAAAAACTCGCTACTCTAGTAACATTAAGACTACAAACAACCCATGATGCAACACTCTGTAAAAGATAGTTACACTTTTACCCTCTCCATTCAAAATCTGATGAAATGAACACTTAATTGCCTTGTCCTCAAATATAAGATGACCCCCATTTTTTCAAACCTAGTTTCCAGAAAGAAATATCATCCAGTGTTTGGGCCAGTACGGTGTCCTGAGAAGTCTCAGCATAGTGTTTCTGTTCATTTGGTTTCAGTGCTGCACCTAAGTCTTATAGTTGTAGGGAAAACCCTGACATAACAAAAGTTTTTATTTATTTATTATTTATTTACTTTTTCAGACAGCTTTATATCATCTTGTAATGCAAATCTTTTGAATGAGGCAATCAAAATTTTTATTATTTTTTTATTATCAAAACAACAGAAACATGAACTCAGCAAGACATTAAAAAAGGTGAGCATAATATTGATCATGACTGACCACAGCATAAGTTCACAACATACACACTATGCACGCTATTATATGTTTGATATTATTTTCCACATCACTGACTGACACTGCCAAACTGGCTTCCCTCCATTTTATACCGGAGCTGTGTCCTCTGTTGTGTCGAAGCTTTGATCCTCCTTGGCTTCTCGCATCAGATTTTTACTCCAGGTGTGTCATTATGTGCCAAGTGCCATATTCAGATGCTCTTGCATCTGATTATAAAACATCCTTTTTTAACTTGCAAATGCCACAAAAACAGCATAGACACCATTTTCAGGTCTGTGATTAAAAAAAAAAAAAGTGTAAATTATTCTAATTACAAACCTGATGAAAAGCCTACAGTTTGCACAGGGTGTCTGTTTAAACAAACACTATTCATTCAAATGAAGACTGATGTTACACACAGATTTGCATTTCAGCTTGTTGAAATGAACTGAATGACTACCACTCAGCATTTAACAAATGAAGGGGTTCATTTAAAAAAATAAAAAAAACAAAAAGTAAGAAAACTTACAGAACAGAGTCTTATAGATATAGCCCTCCAGTATACACAGTAAAGCTCATTACTACATTACATAACAAGCACAAGCAGAGATAATTACACATTGTATTTTGTTTGAGTGTGTGTCTGTTTTGTTTTTTCAAATGACATGTTTAAAAAACAGAGCCAGAACAGAACAAATCAACAAATCTGCTGATGTGAGTTGAGGCTATTGCTCTGTGCGTGTGTGTGATTGTGTATAAATGTGTGGTTTCTTTCAATCAGTTCAAATCCCTCTTTCCCTCTTTGTACTGGACAGTGTCAGTGATGAAAGGGCAGCTTTTATTCCCCTCGGGTTTTTACGCAGAAGTGGCCTGGCTGAGATGACAGGTAGTGGACAGAAGTAAAGCTCCGTGCTGACTGGATAGCCAGTTGACTGATTAAAAAATGTGCTGAGTTTATTTTTTGGAGGTGAGAGGTCCAGTGTGCTCTGGAGATCTAGTGTGTCTCATGCTAACAGCAACTGAATCTGACTGACCAGACTTAAACTTACCAAGTGTGTTAATCCTTGTATTGCTGGCTTTGTATTTTATATATATATATATATATATATATATATATATACATATATATATATGTTATTGTTTTCTTCCTCACACTCTGTACCTATGTCCAATCACGGACCAAATCAAGAGGGGAACCAACCACTTATCCACAGCACACATAATATGTTTACATTACTGTTTGCATTCTGTTTACTCCATTAAATATTAACATTACAAGAGAAAAATATTTTTTTCATCTCCAATCCAGCCAGATGTGAACTGTCTGGGTCATCGAAACACCACTGCACAGAGACATTTTTATGATTATGAAGCAAATGAAAAAGAAAAACAACAGGGAGATGTTCTCCCATCCTCAAACAGTATGAATAATGCATTTCACTGTGGTAGAGTTTCTAGTTATGTACTCCACAGGAGCAGTCAACAGACTGTATACAGACTACATAAGAGAAATACATGCAGATGGATTTAGTGAGTGTCTTACCCAGCCCCTCTTGCATTTGGTCTTGCATCACATCACGGGTGGTCATGCTATTTTCTACTTACACTATGCATTTCAGGAAATTGTTCATTTTCTTACAGCAGCCACTTATACACACATGCTTCCTTTCAATTATTGCTAGATGTGAAGAACTCAGTGGTTAGTAGATTCATGATGAAATAAGCACATATCAGCTATTGAAGCCCAAAACAAACAGTAACAATATTTCTTACGTCACATTTGACCAAAATCTTGGCAGCAATAAAGTACAGAATTGCTTTGGGAACTATTGCCATTAAACAACAGCTTCATTGTTTGCTTACTCAGAGCCATACAGATAAAGAGATAAGTAGCAATTTATCTGAAATACCCATAACATGCATGTCTTTGGACTGTGGGAGGAAATCGGAGGACCTGGAGGAAACCTACAAATTCCACGCAGAAAGGCGACAATGCTAACCATATCTGAAATAATGCCTCTTTTTGACATTTTTGATGCTATCTCAGCCTTTACCTTAGCACTTATCAACGTTCTTTTACCAGACAGTTTTTGTATATCTACATCTTTGTGGCACTGTTTAAAGTAATGCAAAAATAATCTGTGACAGGTCTCAGGTAAGAGGTGGAATTAAAATATGTCTTTGTTATCCATGTATACAACACATCAAGTAAGCACGATGGTAGAAACTAATACTCCCATTTCCACAGATTTTTTTTACTGCTGCTTATCAAGCAGTACTAAAAGTTCACTGCTAAACCCTGTGATGCCCGTTGTTTATCAAATATATGAAAAATGAAGAGACATCATTGATATTTGTATATCTTCACCAGTAGTGGGGCAAATAATTATTCATTATAGTTTGGGTTATGGGCTGTACTAGAGCAAAGGCCATGCTGTAACTTGAAAACAGTTCATCTTCAGTAAAATATTATTCCATACAACATATATGTGATATCCATTCTCTGAGAACTATAATGTTCTTATATCTTTACCATCATGTTTTCCATTATTATTAGATTTTATGGAAAACTGAACTGTTTCTTTGTTTGTTTTTTGCTTTGGACATAGATCCTCCTATACTTCTGAACATAAGATGAAGTAGTGGGGTAGACACACTGCTGCAGTTTTTCCATGTGTGTTAATGTTGCACTTAAAACAAATTCTGGCTATTTTCAGTTGCTGATAAGAGTCATTAAAAATGTACACAAGCCAGGGGTTAATTAATTTACTGTTCACGGATCTGTGTCAAGGTTACTGTGCAGGAAAATTAAAAATGTCCCATTTTTGCTGCAAGAAGAACAATTGCATTATATTAATTAATGAAGGCGTAACTATAATTTGTATCCCTCCACAATATCCCAAATTAAATCAAACTTTAATTAAGCTTTAAGCTTTGCTCTTCGAATGTTAGTGGAGATGGTAAAAAGAATAAGTTTAAGTTTTAATGGTAAATAATAAATAATCTGACTGTACTGCTGTACTATGTATATGTGAGGGATGATTCTGTGAAATAAGCAAATGCTTGTGTTGATATGAACCATGCATCTGAAAGACTTCATAATTTTCATTCAAATCCTTATATGTGTTAGAGTCAGTCTTAATCTTGTCTGATTTACATAATTATCTTACATGTGAGTTAAGAATTAATAAATTTTATGCAAATTCTGTGTTCATTTTTTTCCCACCAATTTCAGTGTGGTTGACTTTTCCATTTGTGACTAAATGGATATATTTATAGGACAGACAGAAAATGTAATATTAATCAACTCATTTCCTTTTGTAACAACACACTGTTACCTGATGAGACTGACCTCACCATAGAAATTACAGCATTAATTGTTTGTATTCAAGAGTAAACATGGGTGGTTTTAAGTGTTTGAACAAACAGAGCAGGGGTAATTAAATACTTGATTTACTTGAGTCATGCTGAAAAAATAGCCCATTTCAATCATTCAAAGATTCTCATGGAGGACACATTGATTTGGCATCTTAGAGGCTTTTAATCATTAATAAATTTATCATTGGATGTCAGTATAATAGTATTAAATTAGAATACCCTAGTCGTCCTGCTCATGTCAGTTGCTTGCTTGCTGAGCTCCAGCCGTTTAGTTACTGTTGCATTCTCACACAGTACATATTAAGTTTACAGTGTTAACAATGCTAGATTTAGCACTCACACGCCTTGATCAAACCAAACTAGCTAACCGTAGTTAGTTACTTAAGCTAATGTTAGCTTCATGACATAGTTAAAAACACCATTTCCAGCTGACTTATTAATGTTTCCAGCTGACATGAGGGAACAAATGACAAATAACAAAATGAGTTTTTTTTTATCGCTTAACTTCATCCAAACTGCAGTAAATAGGAAAAAAAACTAAATCAAATCAATAAATCAAAATCTGTGGATTAGGCTGTTTCAGTATCTTCTGTCTCTTCATGTAATCCCAGACTGACTTCATGATGTTGAGATCAGGGCTCTGTGAGGGCCAGACCATCTGCTGCAGAACTCCTGATTGTCACTGAAGATCGTCCTTTATGACTCTGGCCGTATGTTTTGCGTCGTTGTCATACTGCAGAATGAATTTGGGACCAATCAGACACCACCCTGATGATGTTGCATTAATATAAGAATCTAAACATCTGAAGTGTCTAAAACTGTGTATGATATCATACTAGACTGAGTCTAGGGCTGCATGTCCCAGCCAAAAGGTCAGCTTCTTTACCAGTAGATAAATGTACTGAAATAACAAAACACTATTGTTCTTGTATTGCTGTCTAGATTTAGTTAGGCCTTGTATTTTGAGTTAGATGAGAAATGCGTGGTCAGATGGTTAGTCCACTCTAACATAACCATGTCTGGATTAGGGATGTCACGATACCAGAAATTTAGTAGTCGATACCAATACCAGTGAAGTTCCACGATTCTCAATACCTATTTTGATACCACGGTACAAAAAAGACAAAAAAAACAATGAAGTCCATGTACTTTCTCTTACCCTCCTTTATTTAAAAATATGAATAAAAAACAAAAACAAAGAACAGTGGCATGTAGCCTTCATGAATATAAAATAAACAGTACTGTGCTAAAATATAAACAATCAACTTTTTATTACAAAGCTTTTCAGCTATAATGCCCTGAGACAAAGAAATGTGGAAATAATAGATATAATAAAATGAAACAACTATTGACATAGCAAAAAAGAACAGTGGCATGTAGCCTTCAAGTATTAAAGTAAACAATACTGTGCTAAAATAAACAGTCAACTTTTTATTGCAGAGCATTTTAATACTCTGAGACATAAAAATATGGACATATAATAGATATAATAATAATATTAAACAACTTTTGACACTGCAAAATAATCAACCCCTCATCAACCGCCTCGAGAGCAAAATATTTCCATACGCGACTCCTCTGGCTTTTTCTGTCTATGAGCCGAGGTGCTGCAGCTGGACCAAGTTGTGTGCCTGAACTTGTCGCCATCTTCCATTTGTTATTGCGGCTAGACTGCAGCCTAGTAGTGGACGTTCCTCATCCTCCCTTGGGCAGAGGCAGAGCATGTGCCGGAGAAACTGCGCTTAAATGTGTTCCGAGTCACTCAAATATTGCNAGAACAGTGGCATGTAGCCTTCATGAATATAAAATAAACAGTACTGTGCTAAAATATAAACAATCAACTTTTTATTACAAAGCTTTTCAGCTATAATGCCCTGAGACAAAGAAATGTGGAAATAATAGATATAATAAAATGAAACAACTATTGACATAGCAAAAAAGAACAGTGGCATGTAGCCTTCAAGTATTAAAGTAAACAATACTGTGCTAAAATAAACAGTCAACTTTTTGTTGCAGAGCATTTTAATACTCTGAGACATAAAAATATGGACATATAATAGATATAATAATAATATTAAACAACTTTTGACACTGCAAAATAATCAACCCCTCATCAACCGCCTCGAGAGCAAAATATTTCCATACGCGACTCCTCTGGCTTTTTCTGTCTATGAGCCGAGGTGCTGCAGCTGGACCAAGTTGTGTGCCTGAACTTGTCGCCATCTTCCATTTGTTATTGCGGCTAGACTGCAGCCTAGTAGTGGACGTTCCTCATCCTCCCTTGGGCAGAGGCAGAGCATGTGCCGGAGAAACTGCGCTTAAATGTGTTCCGAGTCACTCAAATATTGCAAGTGATGCAGTCATTGTTGTTAACGTTCTTTTACACATGCTTTTGGTAGATTACCGTCACTTTTGAGGTAAGGAACATTTGCACCATGAGATAAGTTGCTCATACAGTTAATGACATCCTGCTTGTGCGCAATGAGACCTAATGTGCCAGCGGGCATGACGAGCACTCATTCAACTGCCTCCCTAAATAGGATGTCAATCTTATGTTACTTTCCAAAGAGAGTGACTATCAATCTCTTCACGTGTCGGTACTTTTCGGTGCCTTCGATACCACGAAAAAACGGGTACTGTCCCGGTTTTTGCCACGAGGCATTGACTTGGTACCGAAGTATCGGTTCTGGTGACAACCCTAGTCTGGATGATAATTACATACTTGACTAACATGAGTCTTAGTTAATTTAAAACAGTATGATTCACTTTTATTGTTAAAATAGCAAAAGAAAAAGACTAAACAGTGTGTTTGGCAAACATAATGCTATCTTGGTAAATAAGTTTGGCTGGTTGGAGGAGGTCTTAACTGAACATTCAATTCCTTAACTACACCTTTCATCAAAGAGAAACATGCATTTTTGTAATTCAATTTCAAATGGGCTTCATTGGCTCTAAATGATTATACAATTGTTGATTGTTGATGTGGTCAACAAACAATTAACAGTTCCATTCTTAAAGCAGTTACCACAGAACCAGAAGGAAATACATTGAATGGTTTTATTTAGAGAGCCATTGAGGTGATGTGCAGAAAACTGTGTGTGTGTGTGTGTGTGTGTGCTGGGATGAGATGGTCTTTCTGGTTGAACCAACTGTGTAACTTCAGAGCTAACTTGAGAAAAGAAAGTTCAGCTGTTTTAAACATTTATTTTGAGGTGAGGGGGTCTGTCAGCAGCAAGAAAAGCAAACATATCTATCTTAGCAAAGCACCAAATTGGATAGGACCATGCCAAGTTTGTCTGGGGCAGCGTGCCAAGAGAGAGCAGAGGCAGGGCCTTAGGACTGTAGCAATAAAAATAAAAGATGACAATGATAGAAAACATGGCTTAATATAAACATTCAAATGAAATTTTTGAGTGAGGTGAGAGAGAATGCAGGGGGTGAAAAGACTGGTGCACTGTATACCAAAAAAATAAACAAGACAAGTGTAAAAGCTCAACATAGATAGGCTGTCTTTTTTATGTTTTTAAACAAGAAAATGTAACACCTGCAAAAGCCTCCATTTGGGATAGTGCATTACCAGGCTACTTTATGTTTGTTATACTCTATATACCTCTGTGTGGTCTCCGTGCTCCCATTTCCTTCTCCTTCACTCTCATCTCTATCCCTTTCCCACACACACACACACACACACACACACACACACACACACACACACACAAGCACAAGTATTTTGGGAAGACGTCCAGCTGCCGTGGTGAGAGTGACTAATGACCCCTTTCACAGCACAAACACCACATAATCAGAGATGCTGAGGATCTGTGTCTGCCCGCTGTCCTGTCTGAGTAATTACGCCAGGGACTCAATTAATCTACTACCCAACAATCAACCCAGCTGTACATACTTGTTGCCCACTGCAGTGCCCCAGTGTTTTGGTTCACAGACGAGTGTGTTACATTTTTTGTCTGTACTGTTTTATTATGCAGAGCAATCACATCTCAAATTGAAACGAGAATAGTAAAACCTTTGATTTTGAAATTCAATTTTAAAACAATTTTATAGCAACTTTTGACCCAAAGCCATGTCACATTTGCTACTGAAGACACATGAAATGACACTCAGAACCCATCAACTTTCAAGAATAACTCTATTCTTGAAAGTGTAAAATCTTCACTTTGGCCCTAGGCCAAATATTCAAATTGACTATTGCAAACACTTTGATAGTGTAGTGTTTAGCTAACTCTAAACCAGTACAGTTAATCCAACACAGAACATTTTGCTTTGGTTCAGAGACTGGTCAGGTGAATAGACGTTCTTAGAGAAATGGTCTTAAATGGATTTGGCCTAAGATTGTAGTTGGGAGGTTTGTTTATTCTTTAGAAGAAGAAGAAGATTCACGATGGACACTTTGGCCTTTTTTGGCTCCTTTTGATGAGGCAGTAAAATTTTGCAGAGAATGAAAGCAAATAAAAGTGTGTTGTGGAAATATAGTATCTTACCTCAGCAATATTTCCCATAGTGAATTTATTTTCTCATCACATTTATGTTAATTTGTTGGTTATTATTTATTATTTGATTATAGCAATTTATAACTTGTAGATTTTAGTTTTCCTCCTTCTGCGTGATTTCATTCCTCCGGTTCAATGACTCAGAGAGGAGTACAAATGCACAATAGAGCTCTGTATTAGTGCCATCCACAAATCTACTGTTGTGTTTGACAGCAGTGAAATAAAAGTTATTTGAATATATATTAAGCCAGTGACTCAACTGCTGCCCTCAGCTGCCCTCCCTAAGATTCAGTACATTAAGTAAAAAACATCCCATAAGTGTAAATGATTTCTATTTACTCATTTATTTCATTTATTTAAAATGACGAAACATTGTGAGCAGTTTATTCTTGACATTTGGAAACAGTATATGTAAAAAAAAAAAAATGATTCATTTACCAACTGTTGGAGCTTTCAACTATAGGGCTTGGACTAATGAATGTTTTCATTATGGATTTTCTTACATTCTTTTGTCAACAAATTGATTGATAGTCCAGAATATCAAAATTATTCCCATCGCACTTTCCTAAAGCCCAAGGTGATGTCTTCAGAAGACATGTTTTATCCCGCCAGCAGTCCAGCTGTTGAGTATATTATGTTGACCGTTAATTATCTGTTGACAAGTTTATTTTTAAATGGTAAAATGTCTGTCTCACAATTCTTACATCACATATATGCTAAAGTATCCATGTCAAATATGTTTGTGTTTATGCAAAAAAGGAATCATCAGATTTCTTAAACTGTACTGTGCCGATATTAGTAACAGCCTCCGAAATCCATTAAGCATCAGGCCAAGTACTCCTATAGTTTGACTTTGTATTATTTTTTGTTATTTTTAGCGTGGCACCCTGGGTAATGTACATGTACAACACTTTAATACATTTACTACATTTTTGTTAGTGTAGTGTGGTCCAAATACGTGTAAATAAATTTAAAAATGTAATAAAAGCTGCCATTACAGAGTTAGTCATTCTATAAATGTAGTGATTTATTCATAATCCAAAAAGAATAAAGAACTGTAAATATTAATTGGTACATTTAATGAACAGTTTGTTCAGTAATAGTTTTATTGGATAATGAGCTCTCATTAGCTGGCTTCTCATTTGATCCAGATTCCCTTCCACATTCTGTCTGCAGAAGGTTATGTTAGCACGTTGTTATTTAGTGGTGTTGTTTGCAGTGGCATTGTGTGTATAAGCGACTCCATCGCTGTACCCGTCACAGTTCAGACGTGTTCTTAGAGAAGTAGCACACCAGCATACCAAATGAATTGCAATTAGTGAAATCATCACCTCTCCTTAGAGTTTATTTTTGAGACACAGGTATCATTCAGTTAAATTCATTAAATACTTTGTCTCACTGAGTGTAAGAGTGGCCACTCTCTAGGACTATGAATCGATTTTCGAGTATAATTCAGAGTTTTGGCTTTAAACAAGCAAACAACACAGCAAACCCCTATTTTTTTTTTTAGGAATCTTAAATCTTTCATAGTCTATCCGATTGATTACAACTCTGGTTACAATTGGCTTGGTATTTAGATTGTTCCCAGATGTGATTAATCTACATTGCTATATTTTTTATGAAGAATTTTTCTTCGGCAGCCAAATGGTAATCCAATGGCCCTTTCCCCATGCTTTCCAATATGCAGATTGCCTTGGCCTGGACAACACTGTCTGTACACGAGTCTCATCCAGAACAGGAAATTATGCTACCACACTTGCCTGGGGAGAGTGATTAAGAGGGCATATGAGTTCAGAGTATGGAGTGCTAGCTCATTTAGTCTGTAGTGATTTAAAAGTTGTACAAAAGATCAATATTCAGATGATGTGTTTCTTCTAAGGTGCTGCTAAAATGCTTTCCCCTCTAACAATATCAAAGAATTAATTGTTTTATATCTGTGTAGTCTAGCACTTGAAGTCATTCAACATTGACAGGGACATTTTGCTGGGAAATTAAGCAATGAGTATAATATTACAAGAGGACAAACACATACCAAAAAAAACAAGCAAATAAACAACAAAAACAAACAAAACTTTACAAAAACCTAGTTTGGAAAAAAAATTCCAGGACAGTAACAAGAGAGCTGCCACAACACCCGTCAACACGCTGTCATTCTGATCCATGAGTACTCAGTAGTTATTACAACATTACTACATGACTACTCAGTAGTCATGAGTCGCACCACACCCATCTTCAAACTCCCCTTGGTCTCAACGACACACCTGTAAATTTTCGTGACTGCAGCTTGTACGGTTGTGACGCTATCGCGGTGACAAACTTCTCTCCACAGACAGATTAGTCAAAACTGCTTCTGTGGTAGTTTCTGCTACAGTAGGTGTTTCCAGGGCCACATTTTGCCATGATGACACACATACACGGGGACTCACATGATGAAAACAATACCAGCCCCACTCTCATAGCTGGTAAATATTATTAATACTGACAGGAACATCAAGGATCAGATAGGTTCCTTAAATAAATAAAAACGACAGACAGTGTCTTCACTGCTGCAGATTTCCAACAGGTTACTTCGGTCTCAGAAAACTATTTACTTTCTCATTACCTGCTGCACATTTTTGGTTAGAACACCACAAATTATCAGTCATGTTTTCTTTTTCGTTATAGAGTGCCACTGGTCAGAAGGTGTCACTGATTGTTACCGTTCAAACATGGCTCTTAGGTCAGAGTTGTGCTGTTTCAGAAGAGGTCCAGAGATTGCACAACAAAAATCTCTTGGTAATATGATATGTAATGCAAATGTCCAAGACTGCCCACGGCATAGTAAAATATTTCCTGTGCTTTTACCCCAGTAAATGATACCCCCGTGACTTGCTGTCAGTCTCCTCAGCAGACTTTTTAAGCTAGCAGTCGTACTTTATTGCTGTGGGTTTCCCGACTGCTTGAATTTGTTTTTCTTTACCTATTTTAGCTGTTAATGAAAAGATGCCTGTTTGCACCACCAAAACTTTTTTTTCCTCTGGAATATACATGTCCATATTTTAAGTTAGTTAAAAGAAAGTAGCTCTGAGGTGTCTGAAGGATAACATACAGTACATATTTTGCAGGGTCATAAAAGTACCTACATTTATCTTACTACTAAGTAAAAAATTTCTGAATGTATAAAAAAGTCCTATCAAAAGTAGATTTTTTAACCTATAATCTAAAGTATTTGTTTAAAAGGTTCACTTATGATACTTGATTAATGGCACATAGTGTATACTGGTACTCTTTACACACTCTCATTTTGTGAGTTTGCATGCTATTTTCTCTCACTACAGTGGGCGTCTTTACTGACAAAAACCTTCAACATTGATGCATTCTACAACAGTATAATGCTGAAAAGGAGAGCGTTTGACACAGGAGTAGAAAAACAAGTAGAGCTGATGTGTGCGATGTTTCTTTTTTTTAAAGCCACTACTAAAAGTTCATAGGACGTCGCATCAGTCCTTATTTTGCTATCACAGATGTAATGAAGTCCGTTTTGTTGGAATGCTTTAAGTGGATGTCTCAACTCAAAATGGAGAAAAGTAAGAGGTTATTTTTTATAGCATTTTTATTGAATCAGGTCGCATTTGATTTGCAACAGAATTGATTGTGTCAGAAATATCTAAATCAAAATGGCCCACAAGGCCCCTGTAATGAGCTTCTGCGCAGAAGGGGTGAGGGTAAACTTTAGGACACAGATTTGGTTGTTTGAGCCTTTGTTTTGGAGAGCAGATTGCTTATTGTTGAAAGGTGCAGATTGGATGGTGGCAGGTGAAGAGGTGAACAGTGGCGTTATTAACGACTTCAGAGCACTGGGTGCTGCTTTGGCTCGCGCCAGCTGGTGAACAGAATTAGTTGGAGGTCTCTCAAAACCATTACCCACTGTGCTCGGTTGTTACTGCACACCTTGGGAAAGCCCTCTTTACCAGGAGGACCAGCTTTCTGACAAGACCTTGGGTGAGCTCAGTGTTGTCATTCCATTCCATGTTATTATGCTTGATGGCTGTTGTTTCAGTGCAGGGGGAGTATCAAACCACCCTACCAAGACATGTGGAAGTGGCTCAAGGTCTGCAGCAGTATCTGAACGCTTGAAATCATTCAATGGTAACAAGGGCATTTTGCAGGGAAAATTCAGCTAAGAGTATAACAATACTAGCAAACAAATAAACAACAATAATAAAACAATGCACCAAAAAAACACCCATAAAAACCTAGACTGGAAAAGATGAGCTGGATCACACCAGCCGTCTTCAGTCAATTGCATGTTGTTATGCAGGGAAAATCAAACCACCCCACACAAAGACATGTATAAGTGGTTCAAGGTCTGCAGCAGCAGGGGGAGGTCTGTCCTGTGGGAGAAGGTGTTTGTCTGTCTGAAGAGCCCTTCCAGATGGTGACTCTGAATGTACCACAATTACAGCTCCTCCCAGAAGCACCAAGCTAGTGTAGGTTTCTGGCATCCTCAGCAGCCAGGGGGGTCAATGAGCACCACTCATTGGCTGGAGGCAGCTGTAAAAATAATTAAGGCTATCCCACCACGCGTAGAAATGTAGGCCTATTTCAGGTTTCATAACTAAGTCTGAAAACTCAGGGAGCCTTATCAAGATAGGCCTATTTTTATTTAATGCAAGCTATTTATTTAATATGATTCTTGTATATAACAGGGAAGGAAACACTGTCTTTGCAATATATTTTGACCCCGGTCTGTTTTGATTAAAGAACTTGTGACATTTTACATGTAACTTTGACTGACAACTGAACATTTAGCCCACTTCATAGAAAAATAAAACGAGACACATTGTGTGTCACCATTCAGACTAAAAATACAGAGATATGATTTTTGGTCCATATCACTGACTTTTCATCAGTTACTGTCTATAGTAGCTTACGACGTAGCTACCGTGGCCTTCTTACTAACTGCAATCAGCACAGCATATCCCTTTATTTCATACAAGCTTTACATGACGGACACATAAATTGCTGCACCTTAAGTACATTCTAACAATTGTTCTCACACAAAGTTTAAACTCTTGTATCATCTTATGACTGCAAAATGTACTCATTTACACACCACTTTCTTCCTTTCCTGTGAATTCCTATTTTCTATTAGACTACTTGTTTGTTTTATTTTGTAGTAGCATGCTTTGGACAAGACTGTACCTTGTACTAATTTCTACTTCCTGTTATTAGTACAGTTGAGTGAAATTGTAATTCTATCTCTGTATTTATGATTTCTGTATTCACTCATGACAGGAAATCATGAGTCAGATGTGCATTAAACTAATCAGCTGAGTGAAAAGGGAGGGAAAAGAAAGAATCAATGTTGTCCTAGAAAATGAGATTTGTTCTGAAAGCTTGGGAGAGTTGGGCTTAACCCAAATCATGAATCACTGGTTAATTAAGCTCTCAGTGAATGAATTTATTTGCACAAAAATAAGTCATTTCCTCCACTGAGATGAAGATGGCCAGATGAAAAAGCAATCTTAATGTATTTCTTTGCAGTTTGAATTTGCATGCCAGGCCCTAAATTGGTATTCATTTCAGATCTATATGAGAAACTAAAACAGACTGCAGTCCTGCACTTTTGTCACAGTGTAATTAGTGAATAATTTCCATTCCTCTGAAAATTGCACCTTAAAATGACATCATGTATGCCCAAGTGAAGGTTTATTATTCGAAAACATGAGTTGGGTGTTCTTGGAATTCAAATTCATTAATTTATTTTATTTAGAAAATGTTATGTAAGGCTGCTTTTAAAAAGAAGTCCTTAACTTGAAGGTCTTTACTTGGTCATCTGCTGAAGTTTGACTTGTACAATCTTTTATAGTAACAATAAGTTTTTGTTTTTTTTTGTACTTCACTTATAGAAAAGTGAGGAGAATAGTACCCCCATTTATACAATTTTAAAAATAAAAATATTTGCCATGGTGGAAAATGACGTTTATTTATTTAACTAGTGAAACATTCATGGTAGATATTATAATATCTCAATGGAAATGGAAGTATTCAGCAATACTGTATTTGGCGTTTATTATAGCAGTTCTGTTTTGTGCTGGGTGTCCTTGTTCTGTGGAGCTGTGGATGTGTAGGTGAGGTTGCTTACTATCAGCTGGCCTCGGGCTGGTGAAGTTCCAGTTCAGTGTCTCTTGTTGTTTAAATTGAGTGGTAACTTTAGCCCTACAATCATTTAACAAACCAAAATTGCTTAGTAAAAGAATTGAGAAAAACATTTACAAACAAAAGTGACCCTTTCTAGGTAAATTGAGACAGGCCTTGGTTGTTCAAGGAATAGTCTGATAGTAAGATGTCGAGCCAAACACAAAATATTTTCATCTGATAATGCAGCTGAATCCCTACGGGCTTATCATGAACAGCCCTCACAGGTTGCAAAGTGATGATCCAAAGATGGGTATAGCCCTGTGAACAAGGCAACTATAGACAGCCCCTCAGATTAAATCTCAAAATCTTATTTATAGAAAAAAAAAAAAAATGGGTAAAAGACAGAGCAGATAAGAAATGTGAGGAGGGTCTGCCTCTCTGCTCTGTCTGTGTACTACATATTACAACAGTCCTGCAATTCTATAAGAGAATAGACAAGTAATCAAAAACTGTAAAATTACAAATGGACAGAACTGACATTGAAACTGTCAAAAGGTGGATTATTATTATTCTGACGGATCAGAACACATCTAGACCAGGGATGGACGGTTATGGGTGAAATTGCACAGTGTCAAAATATTTTTCAATTCCTTTTTCCAACATGACCGACACTGAAATACTGACAGAAATGTCTCATATAACCAAATATTGTCTTAATATGCTTCTTCACGCTGAACTATGTTGACAGCAGATTTTACTTTCAAAACCTATTTATTGGCTGGCCAGTTGAAAATGGCTTTTATCGCTACCATTGAACTTTTACAATATATATCTCAGCCATATACAATGTCAAGAAAAATAAAAAATTACTTCAACTCTAACCAGTTGAAAATGTAAAAAATAAATAAAACAATAACATTAAATAAATAAAAATAATAAATACACATATAAAGATCAGCTAGATGGGGCTGTAGAGTCAGTGGCAAAGTTTGCACCCAGGCTCAGAGCACTTAATTTTCAGCGTTATTTAGTTTACACTCACATCACGTCTGATTACAAGTGTGAACATTAAAATACAATTTTTTACCTAACCATCATCATTTACGAGTCAGTAAAAGGCTTATGATAGGAAAGCTGACATAATAACAAAATTTCTTAATAGTAGAAGACATGCATTGTATATTACACACTCTAATTATTCTGAAAGATGTTTTTAATTAAAAGAATACTTTTTGACATTCTACCACACAGAAATAATGTCCAGATTATCAACAGTATTATTAATGTTTTCAAATTAATATGAAAATGTTGCTGCTTAGTTTTTAGAGGTTTGATGGTGATGTGTCTGGTGAAATTTTCCATTTTGTTTTTGTATTTATTATTTTAATTAAAAGCCCAAAAACAACTGTATTGATCCCATTAGTACTGTCTGTGTAGCTAAAGCCTGATATAATTATAGTCTCCCATTGACCTCCTTTGTTCTCCAAAAAAACATAAATAAGCCATGTCATTCCCCTCGATGATATGTTCCTTCATCAGGATGAACATGGCCGTTGTATATAATACTCAAAAGTGTCCATCAAAACATGGCTGAAAATTGTTTGAGTCTACACAATTAACTCCCTCTTCTATACATGCTGTTGTCATGCAAATACATTACTAATGAGGTCAGGATGACATTGTGCACTACAGACGGGATGACACAAATGATTTAAGCCCTATGGTGGAAACAAGTGAATATTACTAAAATCGTGTGCAACAAAACCAGGCAGCTATTTAACTAAATGTGCTGTAACACAAAATGAGCACCATGGTTAGCCCTGCACAACTACATTCTTGTTAAACCACCAGATTTTTGCATGAGTGAAACAATACCCATCTGCTCATCAGGTGGTCGGATTCATGAAGGTGCCTTTTCTAATCAGCACCAGCCCACAGTGGCTTCTCCAAAGACACTGAAGGCAATTAGTTTAAAAAGCGTTACTTGACATTTAACTCTGCACCCACCCCTCCTCCCTTTCCATGAGCCAGTGAATTGCTGACATTTGAAGCAGACTCAGGTGGCTGAAGACTGTAATTTTACTCAGGCTGAGCTTGCATNTGGTGCCTGACGTGACGTCACTTTCAAGGCCGCGCTCTCGCGAGTAATTAACTCCAATAGGATCCCCCAACCACCCCACTCCCTCCCTCCCCTCTCCTCCCCTCCCCTCCCCCGCTGTTGCGCTCATCATCACACAGATTGTGCTGTGAAGGTGGAGAGATGTGGCGGTGGTGCATTTGCGATAATAAAAAAAAAAAAAAGAAATTTGAAGGCGTGGCGGCTATGATTTAGCAGTGGCTGGCCGCCACTGCTAAATGAATGTAGAGGAAACACTGAGTTTAGAAGCTTTTTCGAAGCAAATTTAATTTGATTGCCTCTGTGATTCAAATAAATAAAAATGAAACCCACCTGAGCAAGTTTGACAAAGGAATTTCATAAAATATTTTAATTGGTATCTTTCCAAATATGCAATAGGAAAGCTGACATAATAACAAAATTTCTTAATAGTAGAAGACATGCATTGTATATTACACACTCTAATTATTCTGAAAGATGTTTTTAATTAAAAGAATACTTTTTGACATTCTACCACACAGAAATAATGTCCAGATTATCAACAGTATTATTAATGTTTTCAAATTAATATGAAAATGTTGCTGCTTAGTTTTTAGAGGTTTGATGGTGATGTGTCTGGTGAAATTTTCCATTTTGTTTTTGTATTTATTATTTTAATTAAAAGCCCAAAAACAACTGTATTGATCCCATTAGTACTGTCTGTGTAGCTAAAGCCTGATATAATTATAGTCTCCCATTGACCTCCTTTGTTCTCCAAAAAAACATAAATAAGCCATGTCATTCCCCTCGATGATATGTTCCTTCATCAGGATGAACATGGCCGTTGTATATAATACTCAAAAGTGTCCATCAAAACATGGCTGAAAATTGTTTGAGTCTACACAATTAACTCCCTCTTCTATACATGCTGTTGTCATGCAAATACATTACTAATGAGATCAGGATGACATTGTGCACTACAGACGGGATGACACAAATGATTTAAGCCCTATGGTGGAAACAAGTGAATATTACTAAAATCGTGTGCAACAAAACCAGGCAGCTATTTAACTAAATGTGCTGTAACACAAAATGAGCACCATGGTTAGCCCTGCACAACTACATTCTTGTTAAACCACCAGATTTTTGCATGAGTGAAACAATACCCATCTGCTCATCAGGTGGTCGGATTCATGAAGGTGCCTTTTCTAATCAGCACCAGCCCACAGTGGCTTCTCCAAAGACACTGAAGGCAATTAGTTTAAAAAGCGTTACTTGACATTTAACTCTGCACCCACCCCTCCTCCCTTTCCATGAGCCAGTGAATTGCTGACATTTGAAGCAGACTCAGGTGGCTGAAGACTGTAATTTTACTCAGGCTGAGCTTGCATGAGGGGCCCAGATCTAGGTGCCAACTCATGCTACACTTTCTACTGAGCAAGTGATGTGAGGGGCCAGAGGTCAGACTGGCTTCACACAGAGTCCGAACGCAATTACTGGGTGGAGCTGAGGAATTAAAAGCCCAACCGTTAAAATAAATGAGACAAAGCACTTACACTTTAAAGGTGCACAACCCTACATGCATGGCTCTTTTCCTCTGGGTGGGGGTAGGCAGGCTTGCCATGCTGTGTGGTTATGATATGCATTTCAGTTACACCCTTGCAATTGGGGATAACCACTCTGACCTGCAAGATTATCTTCCCGTCTGGAAGTTGAGCCAAATTGTGTTGGTTTCCACCCTCAACTGAGTTCTGTTCACAATATAAAACCTTTTAATCCACAGTATGTGGCGATCCAGGAAACTAAGAGACATATGCATGACACACTAATCAAAGTCTTCAACCCATGTTCGGTTTCCTTACTAAACATTAATACTAAGCAGGTTTTGAGTATTATCTTCACATTAGAAATGTGTCAAACTCCCCAATGCAATGCACAAAGGAAATCTAGGAGCTATTCACAGCTGCAAGATAATAAATTGTGGGTGGTGGTGAGACATGTATGTACGAATGAATGAATGAAACATTTTGATGTCTGTGAAATTCAATTGGCAGTGACATTTGAAAGTCACAGTTTGATTGACGTTTGACGTTACATGTATTGTTTTATTTCCTGTTAGGATGAAAAGGTAAAGAATATAGATTTTTTTTTTTTTTTTTTGCTTCGTCTTAAGTGTGCTTTCTCTCTCTCTCTCTCTTACTGTCTTTCTTTAGTCTGGAAAGCTGAATTGAACTGGGAAGTTAGTTCAGTGTCAGCTGCGAAGCCACATTATTGTGTTTGTATGAAAAGGGTCATAATTACATGATGATATTAGTTTCATAGATGCAAGGTTTGGTTTTTGCTTAAACAATTTTCTCAAATGATTGGTAAAGAATTTAAAATCCTTGGGATTGGGATTTTCTTTTGATATAAATCTAATTTCAAATGAATTTCTTATTACAATTTTTCATTACCCATTTACTTTATGTAGTCACTCTTTTGTTGAAATAGATTTGCATTATGTAATGTTGCATCAGATAGTACTCAAAATAAAATAATAATAATAATGTTAAAATGTGTGTGTGTGGGGGGGGCACACATTCTTAGTAGTTTGCATTAAGCTGCAGAAGACTGGGGGTGTCAAAGTGAATATCATATCAGTTTAGAAATTACACATAATTATACATCAAATTTGATTCACATTTACAGCTAAAGTTAGTTACATAACATGTCTTCCATAGAGTGAACCTTGGACAAATGGACAAATACCAGGAATTCAAAAGTGAATTCAACATCAGAGAAGTTCAGCCACACAATGGAAATAACTATTTACCAAATCGATCTGTCTTTTTAACCATCTCTGTAGACCCACAAGTGACTCTTCATGGAATCATAAACACCATTTTTCTGTTGTATTGTACTGTTTTTGCTAAAAGATTCATCAAGATTAAGAGAAAACTCTACCACATAATTGTCTAAGTACAGCACCAGTAATAAAAGTCATGCTTCAGTGTCTTCAAACGGACTTTGTTTCAGTTCTGATCATTAGGAAGTCTGTGATTAACAGAGGTCAAGAGCGAAACTGTGACCTTTCTCTGTGAAGTTTCCTCTTCCAAACTTTGGTGAAGATGAAATGGCACTAACTCTTCTACAGCTAATTATCAAATGTAGACATCATCCATTACTTCCAAAAACTCAGAGATAAAAGTTTTCTTCTTGAATGTTGTGAGGCAGTTATGACTAATTACCTTTTTAGTTGATACTATTTGTTAATTTGAGAATGCATATCAACGCATGTTATGTATTATTTATACAAAAAAAACGATGCACATGCATTCTTGACCTTGGAAACAGTGGTTTGTCTGCAGCAGGGTGAGCTATGCCAGGACAGCTCTTAACTTTGGTGCTTACTTTTTCATAAATATTAAATTTATTCTGGAAACAGGTAAAGTAAACAAAAACTCTCACCCAGCCGCAGCCCTCTATGACCTTGGCTGTTTTTCTTTCTTTTACTTTCAGGCTCACAGACCTATAATCCTAATATTTGTCCACTTTTCACTTTGGGAGATTCAGTTTTCAACCTCAAACTTTATTCCACAACTGTGATTAAAACATCTGCTTGCATGAGTCATAGGTTTTTTTTACTCTTGTTCATGATTTTTTTTATGTAGGTTTATTAATGTAAAGCAACCCTAAAATGCTACAGAAATGTGCAGTGATAGTAGTTCATTTAGAATTAGGCAAGAAGTTATACTTGTTAAATATACTTGACTTGTTTATTGTAAACATTAGCTACAACCACCTCGTGCATAAATCCGTAACAGGTCAAAATATGATTCAATACAGTGGAAGTGGTCTCAGACTTTTGGACCCCACTGTAAATGTACAAATTATGCAAAAATAGTTAAAGAACTGCACCATCTCCAAGTTAGTATTAGCATTCTGTGTTTGAGTCGCAGAGTTTATCAATGTTGTGCTTCCTCATTATGTTGGAAACAAGAGTAAGAACACAATGTACAGCTGATAGGAATAATATTTTTTGCTTTATATTTAGTCAAACACCAAAGTATGAAGCTATATGAAAAGTTCAGGGATTATTAAAGTGTCTACAATTCATCTTGAGGAAATTAATGTCTGTACCAGATTTCATGGCAATCCATCCAGTAGTTATTGAGACCTTTCATTCAAAACCACAAATGTCAACCCCACAGTGGCACTAGAGGAAAAGTCACAGAATCACCAAAGTCACCGGGTGTCATCCTCTGTGGACCATGAATGTCTGTACAAAATTTCGTGGCCAACTGTTAAGATGTTTAGACATTTCAGTCTGGACCAACTGAACAATAGATTGGCATATCCAAAACAAATTCAAAGTAGCATCACATTTTCTGAGAAAAAAAAAACTTTGCAGATTAATTGTATATGAATGTAATTTTTAGAAGACAGGGTTACTATCTTTCTGTTTAATAGTATCAGTCAGCATGTTTTCAAACACCCAGGCTCTCATGTCATTGGAGAGTGAAGGCTAATTACAGCCTCTCCTCCATGATGTGCTCTGCTGTGATTTTACAGAGAGCATCTGATTGTCTGACCTGCAAAGTATGCAGAGAGCCAGGAGATAGCAATGCATTGTCTCCTATAATTAGTGGTTCTTTTGCATGTTAAAGTGAACAGAGATCCCAGTTGGCCAGGAGACAGCCAATTAACTTTCTCCTCTTCTTTTTGTTACGGCGTACTCTGCTTCTGAGGGAATAATTTACCACCTCTTTCTCCTGATATAAAGACGGTCAAGAGTGTCTAACGCTATCATTTACCCGCTACATTTCATTCATTTTTGTGCCCTGTCGTTTCAAATCATAGGCAAAAAGCAACCTTTGTGTTCTGTTTGATGGGCAGGTAATCAAAATTTTTATGGCGATTCCAGATTTTTGTAGTCTCTTGAGTCAGCATATAAACACTAAATTAAAAAATAAATTAAAAAAAATGTGTCAGTGAAGAACTGAAAGCTTTCTTACACTGGCATCATATGTACATGTGTGTGGTATATGCATATAATAGAACAAACAATGAATAACAAACCGTGGCCCTTAAACATCCAACCAGAGTAAATTGAATGTCATTAAGCAGCAAAATACTCAGGGCTACTGCTATTTGAAAGAATGTTCAATTAACTGCTTCCAGGAATCCACCAGGCAACAGTAAATGGGGCATCACACCCAAATGATACCTCTAGTGGCCAATCAGCATTCAATATGTCACCTTGATTTGAGAAGTAAATATCTGTTGATGAGATCTGAAATGCTGCAGCTGGCTGGGATTCATTACTTTGCCAAAATCCGATCAGTGACGTCTCAGTCAGTGCACATAACTCATGTACAAAGGAACTATGTAGGTCTCCCTGCAGTGCAGCAGGGAGATGTATTATTCCCCCTGGTTTTGTGAAAATCTGCAGTAATCATACATAACAAACAAGAGAATAGAGTCATTGTCTCCTAATTTCCTTCTGGCAGAGAAACACAATATTTTGTTCATTTTGCTAAGCAATGATATGTGTATGCATATGTAGAACTCGTATCAAATTCCTATTTCTCCAACTAACTTTGCAATTTAAATTGCAATTATTTCCCATTAACTAAACTCCAGGGCAGTTCTGCTGGTATGCATAGTTGTAAACAAAGTATGTTTGTGTAAAGCATGATCACGAGCATAGTTTTATATCAAGAAAACCTGAAAAAAGTAGTTAATTTTGTTTAGGTCAAGGACTTTTTTTTATTAGAAAAATCCTGCATAATCTTACAATTATGGTAATAACCACAAACTGCTGTTAAGGTACATATGAAAAACTTTAATATTTAACTGAGTGATATTGTTGTCAACTGTGAATTTTAGCTGCTTCAGTTTAGGGAAGCTTCACAGACTGGTAACAACACTGAATATTGGGAATCATGGTTCAGAGCTATGATGAGCTTAAAAGATTCTGACTATTGTTCACTATTGACCAGCTCAGTCGTGGTATTCACACGTCTCCATGATTAACTCCCTACCTGTTTGAAATTTGTGTGGTGTGGTCTCCCTTATCATTTACATGCTCTGTATGTCTTTTTCAAAGACATAAACGCAAACATCAAAAAGAATACAGAGAAGTGTTTGTTAATGGAGGATAATGGCTTTAACTGAACATAAATAGTGCACACCCAGGCATTATGTTTTAACCAGACAACAGAGTTTCATTTTGTATTTTGGCAAGCTCACAGATCTTACATTAATTAGTTGCAGCTGACTAAACTTGCCGACGGCAGTTGTCTTTGAAAGTGGAGAAATTTGATGGTCACCAACAACACTTTCAGTAAACTGGTTTTACATCATGCTAAGTTATTGTTAATAATTCATTTTAAATCAGGGCTCTTGGGTTTTGAAAATTGCAAGTTTTCTCCAATATCAAAACAATTGATTGTTGCCCTTGAAGAGCTACTATGTTAGTATTCTAGCAACTACATTTAATCTTATTGTAATTCAATACTCACTTATAAATTTGAGTTCTCAGAACGATACATACACATACAAATTAGCTATATAGTTTTATAAATTAAACAGTGAATCACTACATCAGATCAAATATCTCCAGGTGCTTGAATTTTGAAACTTTTTCATCATAAGTAGCCTTGCTTATCAAGAGCATCCACAGTGCCCTTTGACCAGTCTGTCTGCTTGGCTGGATCTATTTCCTTTCTAAGGTTGTGTAACGTCTGTTGGCCTTTTTCACCCAGAGACAGTTTTTTTTTGTTTTTGTTTTCTTGTTTGTTATTTTCATTACAATAGGGAGGGAGAGAGATGCACCTACATGTAGCTGACTTTGGTGCTCAACATCCTTTTTCAGAGGGTTTTTCTTCTGTGTTTGTGGCTAGAATATTTTATGGTTTCAGTAACATGCTGCATTTTGCCCTTTAGATAGGTGAGATGTTTTTTTAGGGATAAAGCCCACCTGTTTTTTTCCCCCACTTCTCTGAAGTGCCTTATCCTTGCATTTCCTGCACCCCCGTCAGCAATTTTCATTCACAAACGAAAGCTTAGTGGACGTGAGGTCTTGTGTTATCGGCAACTCATGTTTTATCTGTTTCAGAGATGAAATATCTGTCGGTGATGGTATTTTCTTGTCTGCTGCTGTGTGAGCATTTAAATGATATGGACATATGCATGGTCGTTCAGACAGGTCTTATATCTTACTTTGTATTCACACATTTCTTTATACTCTTTTGTTGTCACTAATAAATTCCACAGCTTATCACCCTTCACTGTCTGTAATAATTATGCAATGTATGTTTTCTGTATGGACTCTGACCCAGTATTTAACAACAGATACATACATACAGAGAATAATTTCCTCACTAAACATTCCTTCTGCACACCTTTAGTCAAACTCAAAGGGTTTCCCTCACAATGACTGTCGACTTTATTTTTTTAACCATTGAATGTATTGACATTGACACAGGCAACACACAATTTTTCACAGTAGAGGGAGTTTCGAACTGTTACCACCAATGTTACGACAGTCCCCTGAGGTAGTTGACACTGCTAAATTACCTTGCTCCATTCAGTCTCCTGATCACAACTAACAATAAGCACAGCACTGCCAATTGACTTGGTGTGGCACATCAAGCCAAAGTGTAGCAACCATACAAGTGTTGAAAATACACAGATTGCTTTAGTTGTATTAATCAGTAAACAGCGTTTTTGGCCCATGCTTCTAGCCCCATGTTTAGTACTTGCCAGCAGGTGCAAAACCTGACTGTTAGCAGCACAGCAAGGCAAACGCTCTAAAAAGATCTGCGTGCTGCTTTATATGTGGTTGAGTTTATTTAAGTCCCCCTGTTATTTGATTGATTGGCAAATTATTTCAGAAGAAGAAACATTTAAAATGATCATTGTTGCCATGGTAGCTAGTGCCTGGTTATGTCTGCTTATTAAAATGCACAGAAAAGCTCATTTGAAAAGATAAATGCAACTTTGTGTACTCAAAAGATGCCATGAGTTATTCCCACACACTGTGTGATATAAGTTGGATACAGGGGTGAAGGAAAATGTAAGGTTTGTACTTGAAATGCTAAATATGAATCATTTGAATAAGCTATGCAATAAAACCTTTGCTCTGCCCTTGGAGGAAGGATCTCCGCTCAATCTTTGTGCTCCTTTCGGGCTCATGGTAGATGAAATGTAACTGTCATTTTGCATTGTAATTATAGCGGCGTCCCTCTAAGCCAATAATGTACTCTAATCTTAGTGATGATGCAAGCTAGGGCACATCCTGGCTCTGTGTTTACCTCACTGTTTAGCATCTCAAGGTGACAAATTATTGAGTTCAGTCTAAGTCCTTGGTGACTAATAACTTACAGTTACTGCAGCAACCTGCCTACACCCATCTGTGTGTTTCTGTAAATGTCTCTCTCTCAAACAAACACACACACACACACACACACACACACACACATACACACACCACTATAGCTCAGTGGGTAATAGTTTGCAAGTCTCATAAGCATTTTTCCTCATCAAACCCTGCTCCATCTATTTACTGTTTTCCTATCGTAGTCTGACAACCACAAGCTGTTATGAGAACCTTGTTATCTTGTTGCATAGTTAAGTTTATGAATCTGGTAAATTATTTAGGTCTTTTGTACATTTTTTAACATTTTAGGAAACATTTTTATGTCCATAGTTTTACAAGTATAGTTTGAGATTTATATTTGTAGTCAAACTCTGCATTAAAGGGTTGGTTCACCAAATTAAAAAAAACAAAACAAAAAGAAGAACCTCACTTTTCCAAAAACAATTTTCTGGTTACTCCAGTCTGGCTGCAACTAATTGTTTTTTTCATTATTTGATTGGTTATTTATTTTTATTATTAAATTAATCTTTTGTTCTGTAATATTTTTGAAAATAGTGAGGTTTTATCAGAGATCAAAGTGACATGCTCAAATTTCTTAATTTGTCCCACTGACTTCCAAAATCCAATCCAAAGATATTTAATTTACAATGATATAAAACAGAAAAAAATCATTGAGCTTTAGAATCTGCACATCAGAGATCTTTTTTTTATTTTTTACATTTTTGTTTTAAAAAAGGCCTAAATGACAAATTAATAATTCAGGTGAGCTGACCTCTCAAGCTGTTTTTGTTAGTGCATTTTGTAATACAAAAACAATCACGGTTGTTTTAAACATTACATATATATGCAGCACTTCTACTCCATTCATTTTCTATGACTTTATTTGTTTTTGAGTTCAGCATAATTGCCTGAAAATTGTTTGCCAATATTATTACCAGTACTGCAATTATTAATGTACTAATCACTGTTATGTACGTTAATGTAGCAAACAAACACATTCTTGTGGGTCACCTGTTGAAGTCCTGCATAATGATTTAGATATTGTATGTTTAATTTCAGTAATGAACTCTTTCAGGCTTAAACAAATACGCAAAGCTTTTGGGTAAAAAGCTCTTCAACCAAATTAATGTTGATAAGACAGAGAGCAATTTCACCTTTGTGCCCAGTATTTAAATTACCACAGAGCAGGCTAATGCTTTAGCATAGCGACTTTGCTCAGTGGAGAATACATGCTAGCTTTGCCTCAGCTCTAAGAACCACAGTGCACTAAATATAGAACACACTGTTGAAATCGGTGCTGAAATTGCTTTCAATGCAGAACCACTTCCTGGTTTGAAAAATGTCACTGCACAAGTGAGTGTAGGATTTGGAGGGGAACATAGAAAGAAATGTTTGTAGGGAAATATATTATGAAACTCAGTAGTTTATGTTTTGTGTTTCACAGGCGAACAAACTAGACTAATATGTAATAAAATATATATGATAAATCACACACATACAGGTTTATAGTTTTTTTTTTTGTTTGTTTTTTTTTGCAGTGGGTCACTGCAGGGACTGTGGATATAGTTAGTCTATTAGTTTACGCCATTGAAGTGACTATTGGGCTGCAGTCTATAGTTCCAGCTGTGTGTGTGCGTACGTGCATGCGTGCGTGCGTGCGTGCGTGTCTGTCTGTCTGTGTCTGTGTCTGTGTGTGTCTGTGTGTATGTGGAGGGGTCTTGTGCCTGAAGTCCTCACATCAGCATTCACCTACAAAGTGCTTATGTGGCAGAAAGAGTGCTGTGAGCGAGCCTCCAGAGTGACAGGGGGTGAATTAGAGAGTGATTAGAGGTGAATTCTAATTCACACCCCCATGTGTCTGCCTGTCATTTGTAGGACAGGGCATTTGCAAACTAACGAGAGGAGTGTCAGACAGGTTGCAGCATAGATGCACAGCTTGACAGTGGCAGTCCTGCAGCCGGGCACACAGGCACATGGTTGCAACGTGTCGTGGCTGGTAGGGAGTAGTAATTTTTCAAACTGGCTATATGACTTTTTTTCTGCTTTGTGTGAAAGACTGCGGGAGAGCTGAATAACAGTCAAGACTGAAAAAGAAATACTGAAGTAAAGGCCATTGTCTTCCAGACAGTGTTTGACCTTTGTCTCCATGCCACCAGGCATTACACAAACAGATGCATACAAATAAAACTCTGTCACCAGTCTGACGATTCATCTCACATTTTGCATATTGATTAATTTCAATCAAACAGAAGGACATATAGCGGACTACATGCTTAATTTCTATCATCATATCTAGAAAAAGTGTATGTGTATGTATATATATATATATATATATATGTGTGTGTGTGTGTGTGTGTGTGTGTATAAATGTATGTATCAGACAACATCATAAGAATGAGGTATGTTAATCGTATTTGTTGTATGTTAATTTTCTTCTTGGCAAAAAGTTACTAGTCTGACAGGCATTGTGAGCCATTCAGCTGAAGCCCAACGACTCAATATCTGTCACTGCTTTGCAAGAAAATAATTGATGGACATGTTTGTTTACATGTCAATTTTTCAATATTATTAATGACAACCATTGATGCATGTCTTTGGCTCGAAGAGCTTGGCAACACAAAGACATTACTGAGTAAGTGTTTGAGCAGATGAAGCCCACTTTAAAAGGTATTTCTTTGCCTTCCTATGTTTGATGGATCCTACTCTCCCATCTGAAAACATAACACAACTAGAAATAGCTTTATTATTTAGCTTGCAAGTGTTTACAAGCCTGAACTATTCCAAATAGGGTCAAGCACTTTCCATAGTTTTCTCTCAAGTACTCCAAGAAGGTCTATAGAGCTCATGCAGAACTCTGCCCCCAAAGTTTGAACTGGAGCAAGGACAAGTCTTTTACCGGCTTCCAGTTGGTTTTGGGATAGTTTGAAAGATCTACTGCCTGACCAATATTACTGGCTGATTTCATCTTATCACAGACTTACTCGTATTGGAATATACCATTTAATCTATGTGTATGTTGTATGTATGCTGTACAGTAATTATGTTAGCTGACAAGATAATGCAACACTTAAATGCCAAAAACGTGGTAGTTGACATATTTGTCAAAGGTAACTTTTCAATTGCTAAATGCCCAGTATAGTACATGGTCACAGTTCTTTAGTGACCAAATTTCAGTGATTGTTAATAAATATCTTTATTCATGTTATGTTTCATCATTGTCAGATTTGTTAACTCTTGTAAAATCCAGTATCTTTCAGGCTCTGGTAAGATTCTAGTGCTTGTTTAAAAGCCTGTTTAAGGACTAAAATGTAACTATATAGTTAATGTTTCAGTTCCAAAGAACCTTGAAAACTCACTACTCACTGAAGCAGCTGTGTAGTTTTATACCCAAACTCTGCAGTCTTTCTCTGCAGCACAGCAGCATCAACTGAGGCTTTTAAGCTTCTGCTCACCTCTAGAGGTTTGCTTTTACTTGGAATCTGTTATCACATCTCCATAGGAACCTCTCCCCCATCTATATAAAGGTATATGCGTTTTATTTTGTAACAGGTTTTTAGATTGATCTACTTTCTAAGTTGTTTTAAGTTGTATTTACCTCGGTTTATTATCACTGTTGTTGTCGTCACTGTCTTTGCAAATTATTATCCTCAGAGTTTCAAAATATAAAGGAGAGAAAATATAAGATTTTTAAGACAGTAACTCACAATGATGATATTTCATTTCACTGAGTTTTTTCATCAGCCATTTGATTAGGCAGCATCAGTACCTTTGTGTTACATCATGATGGTGCTCAGTTTTTGTTTTAAAAAGTGTGATCCAGCAAAAACAGCAGTATTAAAAAGTGTCTACGAAAAAATCTTCTACCTTTTTAGATGTAATACATGTCTGACGTTTAATACAGTGAGTATTTTTGGCACACTTCACACCGTGCACTGATGATTTCATGCAACGTATCATTGTTTGTCCAGACTCTGACAATGTGGGATTTGTACTTTTGAAATATCCGGAAAATGTGAGTATTAAATTAAACTCCTCACAGGGTTGTCATCTAAACCATCTCTCTCCTGTCACCCTTCAGGTCTCCAGAGAGTGATGTGTGATGAGAGGCAGCGAGGACGTTCAGACTGAGATGGCGTTCATAAAAAAGGTAAAATATGAGAGCATTAAAACACTGCACTTAATCTGTCCATTCAAATTAGCTCCATTAATCATAATTAATTCGCTACATTATATTTCCCTACTTAATTACATGTGCTACAAAGTAATAATTGCCTTGAAGGATGCATATTGTGATCCATCATCCCTCCAGAGTGGTGCTGAATTTTTTCTGGTAATTAACAAAGGTGTGCTCGTCTGGGAGGTGTTGACAAGCATAGACGTGACGATGAAATTAAAAGATCCTTTTAAAAGACCTTTTCCTGAATAATTGGAAGTGTGACGTTTATTAAAACAGGAATACTTTCCATGGAGGTTGACTAATTACCTATTGGAAGTAGGCAAAGGGCTGCACTTTTGTTGTAAGCACTAATGCAGTGTGTTATATTGTGATTTTCAGAACACTGATAGAGATTAAATGGATGTAGGAATATATTAGTGACATATCCTTCATGCATTTGCAACAGGATATGTCTATTTTCAGAGGATAAGACTGTGATGTTGGCACATTTTGCTCAGTGATATTGGTTGGAATGTAAACAGGACAATATTGCTCTGTGGCACCACAGGAGAGGATTGATAGGTGGGAAATGAAGTATTCAGCAGCACTGTTGACAATATAATCGCTTTTTTGCCAGAGTTTACAGTGAACACATGGAGCGAATGGGGGATATGGAGAGAGAGGAGAACTCTCAGGGATCAAAGTAAATCTAAAGTAATGATTTGCAAGCAGTGGACTCATTTGTTTTCAAATTAAAATTGTTGCTGTGATACCCAGTGTGTGTTGTTTAGGGGTGAACAAAAATTCAATTAATGAGAACGAACCCCTGATTTATCATGTTGTAGAGGTGAAGTTTTTTGACATTGTGAATTTCTTGTCTCACTTGAGTGACAAACTAACGGATGACTTTAGAGTTGTTATTGTTGTGGCAATGTTACTGTAAGGCAGCTGTATTTAGCAAAGCTTCATCCATGATTTTTTTCCCTCTTTTTTCACACTTCTTCAGTGTCATGATTACTGTACATCTTTAGCACAGCTTGCTAGCTGCATCTATTCTGTGCTAATAAAGAGAACAGGGAAGCAAAAGATCACTTCCTTTTTCTAGTCATCTACTGGACAACAGAGCACAGCCTGCTGTGCTAATACTAGATATGACCGAGGCTGATTCTCAGGATCGGTATCAAGATCGATCTGTGCCCATTGTAATGTTTCAGTATCGGCTAAAATAAAGCTGATCAAATACAGATCCTTTCCTTACTGTAATTTACTGTGGACCGTGAGCAACTTCATGTCAGGGCAAAGTGAAAGCTGGCTGTTGTCTTTACCCATCCAAAGATTGTTTATGAAGAAAGAAACTCCACCCTAACAAAACTGTAGTCGTTTAATTATTGGAATCTGATTGAAATATTGGATTGGACTGCAAAATCCAAGGTACATATAATTAGATAGATAGATTTGTGTAAAATGTTGTTTAAATACATTACATATTTAGAGGGATATAGTGCTATTACTTTCCAGGTTCAGTAATTGCATCATGTGTATTATAATTTTTCTGACCTGTGGGTTAGAGTCCTAGCAAAATGCAGTGTTTAATTGAAATTTGTTACATGGTTTAAAAATGTAATCAGCAGGGATTTGGCACATCTAGTCTTTTGGTGGTCTGGTATTTTAGATGCTGGATGCTAGTATCTCAAAATTGGTGACAGGGTGTTGCAGAGCAACAAGGTTAAGGCTGAATCTTTAGCATAAGTAGCTCTTAAAGGGGACGATGATGCAAAAAAAGAAAGTGATATATCTAGAAAAAAGCTCTCAAGCTTATAAACTTTCCTTACATGGTCACGGTCAGCTATGCTGATGTGAAACCATCAATCTTGTCCCGCTTTAATCACCCATCAATTTAGCTGCTGCACTTGTTTTGAAATGAAAGGGACAATGTCAGAGTCCTATACACAGAGTTCTCCATCTAACAGCCAACCCAGAATGATAAATCAATTAATTTATTGGCCTTTATTAACTTTTTGACGTTTGATTAATATTCTCATCAATAACAATAAAACGTGTCCTTGTGCTTCTCGGGACAAAACCTTTTCAACCTTTGTATCCAAGGTAACCAAAGCCACACTAATGTTTTTACAAAAGAGTTATTGTAATGTTATTGTAGGAGGTGTGTTTGTCAACCCATGATTCAAGAAAACTCTCCATAATTTTAAAGCTGTTTGAATATCGACTTTTTTCTTGTCTTTTCTCCTTTTTTCTCTTATTTCTTTGACAATAACTCTCTCTCCAGGAAAGTCACCCACTGTGGTATTATGGAGTCTCACTTCTTATTCACCACTGTGAACAGTGTGAGCAGACGTGCTGCTTAAATCAGGACAGTCACAATTTAGAAGCATTTTTCTGAGCATTCAGACTAAGATGCTCCTTGTCCCAATAATTAGACTTTAAAATTTAAATTTTTCCAGTCAACAGTTTACCTTGATGAAGCAAAGAAGGATGATGATGATGATGATGATGTGTGCATTCCTGACACTGAAGACTATGACAGTACGAGGGCAGTAAACTGGTGAAATCGGGTGATGACTAAGCCCTTTCACACAGGCATGTAGCAAATGCCTGATCAATACTAGGACTGTAGTGTGTTACAGATTTCATCCCCTTTATTTGGAGAATATTTTTCAAGGATGTACAAGCTGAGTTGGTGAAACAATATCAATAAAAGCCGTACACTACTATATAAAACACTGTCAGTGCACTAATACTGTACTAAGTATATGAGAAAAAACCATAAACCTACTATTCACAGTTTAGTTACTACTGTAGATGTATCTCACCATTAGTATTGGGCCTTTAAATTGTCTTTAAATACTCAAATGGCTGCCTCGCATTTTATGCAAGTCACTGAGGTGAATGTCCTCCAGTTTCAACACATTCGCTGTGTTACATCATCTAGAGTATAATGGAAAGTATATTTAGTGAATCCCATCATCCATCTCTCTGACTGTGACATCCCTACGACCACCTCCCATTTGAATCATGGATATTTTTACTTCAACAAAACATTTGTTGCCATCTGACTCAATGTCATACCTTTGCTTTTTATTCCTGTCATGGTACAGCCTTGTGATTACACTGTGTTGACAGCTATAGAAATAATTTCTCATTCCTTTTATTTTTTGGATCTCATAAAATCACCTCTGACACTTCTAAATATTCAATTGTTTGTGTCTGCAGACAGAAAGACTTCCAGCTCTTCTCTGTGAAATTATTTTTACTCTTAGGTGAAAGATTTGTAAATGTACATTTGCTCACAGACGGAGATTAATGGGTAGCCTACAATATAGCAATTTCGGGACATCAGTTAGGCTAATGATCAGTTCTCATGATTATGCAGTTACTCATATACAGTTAAAACAAATCAATTCATGAAAAATTTGTGCAGTATGGAGCATTTGCTGAATTCATCTTCTGATACTTGTAATTGTGCTTTGGGGTACTTTCTGTTCTATCAGTTTAATTATGATCCGTTACACGGTATGCATGAACATGCTTAAAGAGTAAAAAATGATCACCACCAGCCATGCTGAATGTTTGTGTTTGATTTGGCAGGATTGAGATGTATTGTATTTGTGGTGCTCAAAGCATTTGACAATTACATTTAAAAAACACAACAATAAAGCCCCAGTACTTTGGGGTGAATCCACAGACCTCATATTTTTTTTATAGACAACTATATTCTATTCAGTATGAACCCCAGCTCTTTGTCTCTGCATAGAAGGACATCTCATGTTCCCACTTTGCTTTTTTCCTGTGAGTGAGACAGTTGAGTTTGGGTGAACTCACCCTTTAATAACTCAGTCATACTGATAATGGAAGAAAATGTAGCTCCTGCGTTGAATAATGTAATGTTTTTGCATTTATGGATGCATGAAATACTGTTAATTCTTGTACATTTCTGATAACGAATCAAAAATCATCACATGCATGAATTGGTGTGTTTTTATGCAAGAATTCATGCCAGTTCATGTGTCTCTGATGTAAAGCCGCACCAAACCAACCGCCTTTATCTTTATACAGTAGGTAAATAAGCTAAATCTTATGCTCACAGAGGCATATTTTTGTTGGGTTTTTTTTTGTTGTCTTTATTTTGTTTTGCCCACACAAAGAAATTTAAAGCTTAAGCATTTGGGGTTAAAAAACTCCTTTTCCAAAAGTAAGTGTATTGACAGCTTCTCACCAGGAGGTACATAACTGCTTAATAGGTTAGGGTTTGCTTCTTTGAGTCATTTTTCTTATTAAATGCTTACATTAGCTAATCATGAAAGGAACAGCGAGATTTCTACTAGCAGCCCTGATGTTCTCACTTATATGTGAGCTCACATTTGACGTTGAGCTCAGTGATGTCCTCTCAGTCTTTATTCACACTCTAAAAATGGAAAGGGGTCCTCTCAGCTCCGTTTCCCCTCTATGTGACTAATAACTTTAATCAAGCCAATAACTTAATGCTTTGATGAACCTTAGAGCACAGAGCAATTACTATCTGCTGAGGTGGCTTGTCTTACAACTGAGGTGAGAACAGCAATTCCAGTCGTCCAACTACCTGCCATCAATCAGCAGGGGTGAAATGTTTGAACTTCCCCCGTGAAAACTGAACGATGACAGTTAAATGAAGGCCAAGATGATGGTGGCTGTGTGTAATTGAATTTCTCCTTCAGACTAGGCCGGCATTGAGTCACGAAGCACAAGAAGTGCTCTTGTCAACTTTTTTCATGTTTGATTGAAACTGAGAACAAGCCCAAAGTTTCGAGAACCACTTAGAGGCTTCTATATCATCCTCTATTGTTTTTGCTCCTCTATCTTTTTTCCTCCATTATTCCTATAATGGAGGAATAGGATGAGCATTACAAAATACCTTACCCCCAGTCTAATAATCTGGCTTTCTGTGCCAACGGGAGCTGATAATATGCCTTTTCCACAGTGTGGGAAGTAGTGACTGGTCATGTTGTGTCTCTGATATCCTGGATAAGAAATGTTGAAGTCTAGGTTCACAGTTCTTATAGTCTTTTTTAAAACAGTTGTTATAAGTACCAGGTGTAAATGCAAATGCCTGTGGTTCAGATACATCTATATTCAGATACACATCACATGTCGCATGTTAATGCCTGGTGAAAACAGGGCCTCTATATGATCACAGATTTAATCTTATACCTTATAACTTTCAGTTCCCTAAGGCCAGTGCAGCTGTGTTTTTCCTTCTTGTGAAGTCTAGTGCTGAGTTAGTCTTTAGCTCTGATCTAGTACATGAAGTGTTAATAATACTACCTAATGGTCATGGCCTCTTGATGCTAAAATAAGCACCATTCATGTGTAGGAAGACCTATATTAGTATAACCAAAATTTGTACAACAGCACAAATTGTTTGGTCTTGTGTTCATTTGTTATTAGTATCTTAAGAAATGTTTGCACAAACTGTTTCCTCAGAGAAAAGCCCCAGAGTCTACCTTTCTCCAGCTCCATCCTGAGCCTTGCTCACGTCTCATCTCTTCCTTCCCCTCTCCCTCAGCTCACAGCCCAGTAATAATTTTCCCCCTGCAATTAATTCCTAAACTGACCCCCCCACCCCCTTTTCCCTCTCCTCCCTCGTCCTCCCTCCCACCTCTCATCACTGTGGCCCTGTCTCCTTGGGCTCCAGGGCCTGATGAAATGAAAACTGTTTCCAACAATTATTTTTCTTCCTCCTTCGGTTGTATTCTCTGCTCCAACTCCCCTTTTCCTACCCTTCCACAAAACTCAACAATTAATGGAGCTCTTCATCAAGCTTGTGAAAAGCTCCTCACCTTGACAAATTATGACTCTCTCGGGGGTAGGGAGGGTGGGAGGGTGGGGGCACATTATCTAAACCCAATGTTTGTTTACATAAAAAAAAATACAGTGCGCATAATTTGAAAGGAGTGAAGTTTCTCCAGGCTTGCAGAATACAGATTTAATTTAAAATTTGCCAACTCATCTGTCTTTGCTGTTGTGATAAAAACATGGCATGTTTTCTCGTAGCTGTTCAGTGCGGTCATGTTGGATCTCTGAAACTGAGCAATGTGCAAATTAATTTCAGGTGCACTGTTGCGGCAAAAAATAATTGTCCTTTTTTTTTTTTTTTAAGACCATGTTGGAAACTTGTCAACTTGAAATGTGTTTTAAAAATCCATAAATAGATTCAGACATGGACTAATCTCAGACACTGATTTTATCAGCTGTATGTCAGCTTGTCAAGTGGTCTTCTGTTTTCAGGCTCAAAATGCTTGGATTTTGTTCCATGCTCATTTCCCATCTTTTTCTTTTTATTGCTCCTGTTTCTCTGCGCACTGGTCATTTATCTATTTTATTTATTATTTATGTGTGGGGGACTTAATGACGATCCATTTGGTAATGGGAAAAACAGGAGAGCTATTCTATATGTTGTACCTCTCTTCTGACTTAAACATAGGAAACCAGGTGACATCAGGAGCAGGTTTGTTTACAGATGCTGTGACTTTGTTACACCAGTTTAAATTTTCTCATGTTTATTTATTCTTTTTTTTTTTATCACACTATACTACAACTATTTGCAGTGTTTACACAGCTTTTGAGCAACATGTGAATGTTTGTTGAAGCCACTTAATGAAGTAACTATTACATACAGTGTTTTATGGTCTGCTCTGCCAATAACTGTAGTTTTTCTTTCTTTCCTTTTCCATCTGATAAATAATAATTTGACAAAAGAGTTGGATTTTGATATGTTGCCATTAAAGGATGAGTAGGGATATACTTTTAAATGGTTGGTGAAAGATATACCTCGATGTGGTTATAATTCAAAATCACGTGAATATATTTATACAGTCTTGCTGGTGTGTGATTTTAAATCTAATCTGGATTCATAATGAAAAAAAATACATGGACCAAATATACAGACATTCATATGCAGTGTTCTACTGTTACTGTAAGTTTTTTATGGCAAAGCCCACCATAAAACCATATGTAATAGTAGGGTGTATTCCAGTTTGTCCTCAGTAAATGCACATGCTTGTCATCTTATCAGAAAACGTCAGGAGCATGCTGAAATGAACACTAATCTCCAAACATCACACACATACACACACACACACACACACACACACACACACCGCTATATGGATATACAGCAAGTAATAATGATGATGACAATGATAATAATAATACCTTTATTTATAAAGCATCTTTCATAAACAAAGTTACAAAGCAAGTAGTTGCAACAAATACCAACTGCAAAGAACAAGCAGGGGGGTCCACAGGCTATGGGCCCAGTCACCTTCAGTGAGAAGTGGAGATTTTGGAACTGTTTGTAAAGCCATGCTGGAGGATCTCAGGCAGCATTCAGGCTCATTTACGGGATTAGCGAATCACAGATGTAGGAAGGAGACAGACCATTCAAGGCTTTAAAACAAGCAGTAAAATCTTAAAATCTTTGAAACCAATTCTAAAGTGCTATAACCTTAACTCTAACAACTGTATTCTCTCACCCAAAATGTAATGACTTAAGTATATTGTAAGAAAATCACATTATTTGCAGTAACACAGAGAATTTCAGCAGCCAGCATATGTGAAATGGATGCTAAATGGAAAAGCAGAGACAGCATCGCAGAGCCTGTCAACTACATTAAATAAAGTTTTTGCTGCGTTCCATTCAAGGGAATGTTTGGGTGAAGGTGTTTACCTTGTGCACCATTTATACTACTTGAATAGTTTCCATGAATAACTCAAAACCAAATGTGTTTCTCTCACATCTATTGCATTATACTGTATCTACCAACAAAATATACATGACGTGAAGATTTCCATAGAATATACATTAGACGTCACGGTGCATAAGTACACGGGTGAGTTGTCACCAATTATTTGTCGATTACAAGGTTTCCTGCATGCCTTTAAGAGAGGCATACACTGATTGAAAAGCCTACCTGGCTTTGCAGAGGATTCCTCCTAATTGAATGCATGGATGGCTGGAGAAATTGATAGAGTTCCGGGTCCTACTAAGTATGCCTAAGCTCATGAAAATTACAAATTTATCCTATGGAATCCCAAGCAAATTATTTTCAAAGTGTGATTAATCGTGTCTGTCCAACACACACTCGTGAACACACACAAAAGAAAAAATCAATTCTTGGCCACAGGGCACATTCTTTACACAATAGAAGGTGGAAGGTTAATATACAGAAATTATTCATTTACTAGACTCCGTATTTAAGATTAGCACCTTAAAACCTTTGATCCTCTACTACAACAATGACAACTACTACTACTGCTGGTACTGAAAATGAAAACAATAAAGAGGAGGTTAAATATGCTTTTTATTTAGATTTAATTTTAGAGAATATCACTTCGCCAATAAGTAGGGTAGAACGCTTCATCTGCTTTATATTGAAATTTAAATTTTCAAATTGATAGAGCTGCAATTATTTATTAAGCAGATATAATTAGTCAAAAAAAATGTTAATTAACGTTAATTTTGTCAGTTGGTGAAATCTCTCATGCCACTGTCTGTACATTTACACTAGGCCAAAGATGATTTGGTGAAGAAAGAAACACTACTCTATCATATTTAGAAAAAAAAGAGTGGCAAGTCTTTGTCTCCCCTTACCATGGTGATCACTTCACGCCAACTGCACAGTAGTTATGTAACACAGCAGTAGTGGAGAGTAAACGACAAACAACAGCTGTTGAAGCAGGTTGTTAAAATCTCTCAGTTAAACTTCTAAGCCTGTCCCGTCATCATCTTGCTCACCTTAAAAGTTCTGAACGGAGAGCTCCATGATTAAGGGCTGTGAAGCAACTATGCTGTCACTTTCTGAAGCTAATGTTAGCAAGCAACTAAAGTGTGGAGCTGATAACATCATTGGAGGTCATTGGTCAGATATAAAACATGGCCAAACGTGACTGAACAGCAGTTTGTCATTAACATAACTGGCAAACTATGTAAACGTTATCATTATAGATATCATTATGGATATTTAAAGTTGATTATGTTTGAATATTATTGAGCAATGTCAAGTATAACACTGATATGGCTGATATGTATACAAAATGTACTTTGAAGTTGACTTAACTCTAAATGACTGGTTAAAAACCATAGCAACAGGAAGTTGCTTCTATTTTTATGATTCTGTTAATACAGAGACACGATACTGTAGGTTTGTGATATTCTTTGGTACACACACATCTTGTTTAATATTATGTAGATCATAAATACATACCTATAATTTAATATAAAGAAAATAAACATAATTTAAGTCACATTATTATTGCGAAAAATTGCATTTAGGTATTTATAAATCGTTTAGCCCTACCTGTAACAAAAAAAGCTTTTCAAATGCAAATTTTTGCCCTTGATGAAACCACAGTTCGTAGTTTAAAGTAATTTTGAGAGCATATCCCGCTCCAATTGCACTTTGTGCTGAATAAGAGGTTATATAATTTCATATTTCAAAAAGTGGTTCTCAGGTTTGAGAGGGAACATTCTTTGATAACTTTGAGCTAGTGGATGTCTACAGACCTGATTAAGCAAATCAAAAGAAGACACCTTGTCCTCAACCTTTGTCAGACCCAGTGCTCCCTTGACTCCATTGTCCAATTAATGACTGTTTGATGCATTATCCTCTATTTGCTTGTAGCTGATGTGCTGCCACTTCTAACCAGGGGCTGTCTGGGCTGTCAAATCTGGGATTTATTTATTTGTCTCCTGTTTGCTCCAGACATGAAGTCCCCAGACTCCACAACACTCAGATTTCGAGTGAGAGCTTTCTTTATTTTCTTCTGCCAGTATTATTACCCCACCAGAGCCAGTTTAGCCAAATTGGAAATTCACTTGAGTTACTAGAGTGTATCAGCAAAGGGACATCTTGTGGTTTTCAGAAAATGGATGGCCGGAGCAGTTAAAGGCAGGAAGAGGGAAATGTTAAATTGGCTGTTATTGATTTGTAAAACCAAATTTCTGCAACATTTCATTGAAACTGTTCTTCAAGACAGCTCCTCTGCCTGTTTCTGCTGCGCTTTATTATCCATCACGGAATAACCCATCTGAATGTCGAAATTCTTTTTGCAAAGGACGATGCAGAGAGACACATGAGAATTCATTTACAAGCAAGACATTTACTGTAGCTGATGTTCTTTACCAGAAGGACTCCAATCATTGTGTAGCCAGGGGGTTCGATGCTTTGCTGAAGGACAATTCAACAATACAAGTGATTTCGATTTTGACCTCTTACCTCTCCATTGTGGGATTGTCATTTTAAGTAGGCCTGGGCCAACTTCCTGTCATTTAAATGATACTCTTTTACAGCTTTACTTGGAGTTGTATAGCCTTTTGATGCTGTGAAATGGTAGTGATTTGTTATCTTTCTACTCCCACCCCCCATCCCCTCATATAACAGGAGTTCATGTCTTAAGCCTATCATGCACTCTTCTCCACCACAGTCATCTTTATCTTCCTTTAGTGTTCAGAGGAAATCACTCTTTTAACAATGGTATGACCTGAGTTTTTTTTTTTATAGAACCATTTTTACATATTTGTGTTCATGGTGTGTCAGTTCTTGAATACGACTAAAAAGATTAGTGCTCAGCCTTGACTGAGACCTGAGTCCATATGGTCTATACAGGTGATATGAGATGTATTTTAGTTATTTTTATTTTAATTCATTACTACTTTTTTGAAAATTATAAAAAGTTGTTGAACACTACCTTACCCAATTATAATTATTAGCTTCTCATGCTGCCAAAAGCCAAAACCAGCACATTTTAATCAGATATGACCCATTTGTGAAACTGCTACATGGATTTTGGCAGACACCTAAGTTACCTCTCATTTAATCACCACTCACACAGTTAATTTTTGAAGCAGTTTACCTAATTGTAATTGGAATAGTTGCTCCAACTGTATCCCACATAAATTGCTACATAATACTTAAGCATCCACATAGGCACATTAGAATAGAGAACACACAACTACACAGTATGATCAGATTGTTTCAAACACACACAAATAGTCTGTAGTATGGAAGTGCCCAATGAAAAACCCTCAGTCATCCCATAAAGAGATAATTTGCCCAATTAATATGATAGATTTTTGCTATTACTACTGGTACTACTACCACGAATAACAAGAATAATAATAACTTTTAAATGATATCACTTTTCAAAGAAGTTTTCTGCTCTCTGCCTTTCAGATAATAAAAAATACTTAAAACACAAAACCAATTAAAAGCCAATTATAAGTAAAGTAAAAAGTCCTTAATAATGATATGAAAGAGTGCAGTGAAGTTTTTTGTCAGATCTCTAAAACAATGCTACTCCAGAGTTTTGGAGCACTGATAACAAATGCCCTCCTGCCCTCTGTCTTCAGTTTGCCCGTGGGGACAGTCAGCAACAACTGGTTAGCAGACTTCAAGCTATGAATACTGAAGTATACAGAGAGAGATGCTCAATGTAGGAAGAGGCCAGGCCCCCTTATATCTTTAAAATCAAGCAGTAAATTGTTTTTTAATCGATTCTGAAGGCAGCAGGTAAACACAGCGGGGCTAAATTAGGGGAAAGGTGTGTTTTGTACAAGCTGAAGCCAGTCAACTGATTTCTCAGACTACAGTTATCTAAGTTACAGTAATCTAATTGGCTGGAGACAAAGGCATGAGAAAGGATCTGTGCATCCCGGAATGAAAGGAATGATCTCATCTTGGCAATGCTCCATGTTGACAGATGGCTAATTCTATGTTGGTAAAATGTTGAGTGAAATTCAAATCAGAGTCTAAAAACACTGAAAGATTTCTAATGGGACCAGAGCCTGCCAAAATACACCCTATTTGCTTTAGACCATCTCTTTGGTTTTATCATCAGCGGTTATCATCAGACTGTTATGGGACATTTGAGTCTTGATGTCTGCAGGATATTGTAGGTTTTAGTGAGTTAACAGAGAAGATAGCCTCTTCGGATATATATACTGTATATACATATACAGTATATATATATTTTGAGTGAATGTGGATTACTTAACCCACACTGGGACCAAGAGTAGAATGCTGGGAACCCAACAAGTGATTGCTGCACATCTACAGATGTTCCTAAACCCAAAAAAGAGCAGGCTCATGTTAGACCCACCGATTTGACTTTATAATATGTGAAAAGCAGCACAATGAGCCAGCAGTATTAAAACAGCACAACAGTCAATGTATGTTTTCAGCTGTTAGTCAAGGAGTGAAGTTTTGATATTATGATGGGTTAATCTTACAGAAATTATTCAAAGCAACAAAAGACTCTGTGTCAAGCATAGATAATTCTCTTCAAACTAAATTTATATCTTTAGTAAAAGGGTGAGTACATTTTTTGTTGCAAACATGGCAATTTTTTGTCAAGACAAGGAAATCAACCTCAATGAGCTCAACAGAATTTGTGTTTGCCCTGCCGTAAGAAATACTCTATTTTAACCATAATCTTGCCATTGGCAGAGATATTGGTGATATCTATTGGGTGGGATATTATTCCAGATTTATGTGGTAACTGTCAAAATAACTTGAAAAATTCACCAGTACTACACTTCTTGACACCCACACTAAAACAGCTGTGCTCACTGTTCAAGGGCACAAACATTTTCCTTGAAAAAGGCAACAGTTAATTTCAGAAATACATTTAGCAGCAGCCATGAAGTTGACGGAACAAAGTTCTTCATTCTTTAAGTTATTGTCATTGTATTCTTTAAGCATCAGCCGCTTGCTTTTCTAAAGATCTTTAGCCTTTGCTTGAATGTTTGTGTGTTAGTGTCACACAGAGTTGCCAAAGTCAGTCAGTTGCAAAGTCCACAGCCTTTCTTCGAAAAGAATTTGGTGAATCCATATGACAAAGATTCAGAGAAACAGCAAGTAGTTCAACTTCAGCTCTTCTTCTAAAGTTCTGAGAGAATCAATGACTGGTTTGCACTGACAAACATAAGTTGGCATGTCTAGACAGCTCAGAACTTCAATCACACTGTCATGTTTTTGTAAAGTTTTGATGACATAAAAAAGACATTGTGTACGCCCATGTTGTCCCACTATAACCTCTGCACTGTCATTGGTCTGTGCTTCACATTTTAACTTGACATTTCCATTGCCTTGATAATACCACTATATACACATCTCTGCCAGATTTGCATCAAAAGATTTCAAGAAGCCAGAAGCTGCTCCTTCGCTGTTTGCTCTGACAGAGCGCACACCAGCAGTCGTTCTGAGTGTCCATCTCTTGCCTCAGTGGCCATTGTGTAGTGTGATTTGCTATGTTTTCAGAGAAAATGACATTTGTAATTTTTTTGCTGCAGCATTCTTTCATATCACTCTGGGATGGTGGCATATGGCAAGTGCTATAAGATGAGGTTGATACTTTAGCAGAAAGAAGTCACACTGATTGAACAGGGTCAACCTTAGTTTTGGCTTGGCTCTTTCATTGCAACTTTACTAATATGACAGTAACAGCCAAAATACTCAGTCATTCTGTTATTTCATGTGTCTTTGTAGGAGTTGTCCTTTTCATGACAGTCACTGGTGTGATAATTTACAAGCAGTGTTGCCATGCGATGCTACCTATTGAATGTGAGTGTAATTTTTCCATGCTTTTCAAAGATGAACAATGCTTTCTTTCACTGTTTAAATTTAGTATTGACACAAGTATCATGCAAGAATCTGCAGTTATGTCAGTTGGCAGATGCTTTAAGCCAAAGGAATTTACATACACACACACACAGAAACAAACACACACACACTGAGAGAAGTTTGAGGGTTCATTGCCTTGCTTAAGGATATTTTGACATGTAGACAGGAGGAGATGGGGATGTCCTACCAATAAATTTGAAAATATGTTTTAAATCAAAGCTTATTCTTCACCGTGGAAACAGCAGTTGACAAAACACTGAGACATTAAGCTCTCTTCAGTAGCTATTCTTGGGCTTTCAGTAATATTACATTGACCTTCATCAGTTGATGAAATGAAGGCAGTTGTCGTGGAAATGCAGGTGTTCAAATTCATTTGTTTTTGAAAATAATAAATACTTTTTTTACATCTTTCTGTCCATATTGGCTTAAAAGTTGAATTTCGAAATTTCCTAGGATGTCTCCTAAAAATGATCTTTGTGTGTCATTTAATGAGGATATGTTATTAATGAACATATTTGGCAAGTGGCAAATACATGGATACTGAACATATCAGCAAAATGTTCATAGACGTATTTGTTTTTTGCTGTTGCACTACAGATCTTACATTATAATATCCACTTGACTACACCAACAGCAAACCTTTATTTACACTTAACCAAAGCCATCCACACCAGCTACCTTCTCCTGGCGACATTTAATAAATTTAGATCTTCATTCTTTCAAAAAATACATTGCCCATGAACATAATCCATCCAGAGTTTACCTTTCCTGCAAAACGTACATATTTGTATAGAAATGTAAGTCATATCACAGATGGGACAAGAGCACATAACATCTGGGCAAAGTTCTTTTGATGGTGACGATCATGTGATATCATCAAAAGCCTTAAAAACTCACCTGGACAGCCAGCATTGACTTTTATGCCAGTCCTTACAATGTTCAGAAATATGGAAATTTTAACATCTTCATCTCCATGACAATTAGGAAAACTCCATCTACTAATGAAGATCATGTGAAACTATCAAAAGTTTCAGACAATCTACTAAATGGACCTTGAAGTGAGCTTTTTTTTGGTTGATTATTTTCTATGATTGATCGGAATAGCTTGCTCAGTTAACCTACTACTTGTTACAGCTGCATTCACTAATCTTAATATTTACTCCCATTTTTTTAATCAGTGGCTTCTCTTTCATTCTTACCTGACATCCTGGTTTCACCTCCTCTTGTTTATTTTTAGTGCTCAGGTGTCTCTTTTCCCCTTGCTCTTCATCTGTGGTTTCAGTTACTCATTGTCCTTGCTGCTGTACATCAATACCAGCCTGGTCACGGTCTGTTTTGCTTAATTGATTTCTATTGCTTTCGTCTGCAGTGAGTCAGAAAAGAACAAATAGTTTATTATGCTAGTCTGAAGGGCATCCAGCATGACTGTATGACCTGTATGATGAATGTCTATGCGTTATATTACAATGATAAAAAGACTTAACTTTAAAGTTGTTTTTTTTTTTTTTTTTAAGTCGTTTTTTTTTTTTTGTCAGTAGTTATTAAGCTACGGCACCATGACTCTGAAACTGATTCAAACAGAGTGAATGATGACCACTGAAATTAAATGTATTTTCAGTTTGCTTGCATTGATTAATTAACTGACCATTGTGGCCATTGTCACCTCACCAGCACAAAGAAGCGCCTTTTTAAAGGCCACATGATTTATTATAGGTTTCATACATGGACTCATTACATGTAAAGGTATCTACCACAGTGTTATACTGTCATTTCGCAAATAGCTACTCTTTACTGACATTAACATTATGATGTGTTTGTTTTAACACTATGACACATCTGTTCCACTCATCACAACACAATTATGGAGTTTAACAGCTTCTTGTCATATAATATAAGCTCAGAGCAGGATGTTTTACTTTCAGTGCATTATGGACCCGTACTTCCAGGCACATCTACTAAGCCCATCATAAAATACTGTAAAATAAGTAACTAGCTGGCAGCAATTAGCAAGTAAGTTGCTGTAGTACATTCCACAGTATGCTTACTGTAAATTTAACAACAGTACCTATAAAATACGGTAATTTTTATTACAGTAATAATTACAGTACTGTCATTGTCATCACAGTAATAGGGTGCTGTATTGCTTATCACGGTAGATATTAGACTACTGTAAAAGCGGTTTTTGCATTCCCTTTAATACTGTAAAATAATAACTGTAAAATAATTACATACTGTGAAATGAAGACACTGTTTTCGTCACAAAAAATTAATTTATTGTTCACTTTATTCAACTTTCAAAATTTAAAATTTTTTTTTGTAAACAACACTACTTTCCTGAACATAGTAATCCTTCCTCTTTGTCCAAGTTACCCTGACAATGTAAACTGCATGACCTGCAATTATTTTGTCAATTTCAAGCATTTTAAGAGTTTCACAAATGATTGACATAATGTCTATGTCTTAGTTAATTTGACTGTACTTCTAGGGACGAATATAAAAGAGTCACATATCTCCTAGTAACATTTATTCAGCGTGAAAAAAACACTCAAACACAAAACATCACAGTGTTGGAAAACTGTCCAAGATATTTTCAAACGAAACAGTAAGTTCCAAGCAGTGGAAGTGAGTAAATGTTCAGCCAAAAGTGGAAAGGTATAAAAATGCATTAATAAATTATGAACTAAAAACTGAAGAATTTAAAGCAATAGAATGTCAGAGACTGACTTTACTGTTCCTGAACTGTATTCTTCTCCCTGAACTGGATACTTCTTTCTCTGATCTTCTTCATGGGCTGGAGTCTTCTACCCTGTAATGACAGGATAAAAAGCAAATAGTTACTGATGTAGAAATTTCTTTCAGTGCATTAGCATAGTACAGCGGTACATAACACACACATAAACACAGTTGTGTCTCTGTGGCTTCAGAGGACAGTACAGTGACTTACGTTCATTTCCTGGAGACTTACTCTAATCTTAACCATAACTACTACTTGCCTACCCTTAAAAATTAATTAAATGAAGTCTCACCTGGCTGGTCGGTTGTTCTTCCACTCATGCCACATGTGGATTGAGGGACTCTTTCTTTCATTGGACCATCTTGCCAGTCCTTCTGCACCAGACCTTGGAAGCACACTTACTCTGCTCTGGATTTATCCTGACAAAACATTATGCAAAACACATCATTCCCCAGCCAAGGATAAAAACTTGGTTAAAGTTGGAGGACAACTCCGCCATTTCTTTGCTCCCAGAATTGACTCTCCTGAAAATTAAGTTAAAACTGCTCAGAATTTGACCTGATAGGGTTTAACATGTAACATAAAAAGCAAGATTATTTCAAAACACCTAAAAATGTGGCATACAATATTGACATAAGATTAGATAACCTGTTAGGTCACCCCTCAAATACTACTACTATAAACATAACTAATATGTCCAGCAGCTGGTGCAATGGGTGGTTTAACACATGACATATGTAAAACTTATTAAGATTAGCACATTTATACTTCAGAATCTAGTGCAACTCAGTGTAAGCAAATAGCTCGTGATATTTTCTGTAGAATCACTAAATGGGAAATACTCAGCCTGAAAGAAATTAGCCAAATGGTGGAATAAATAACCTGTGAGACTTTAGGATTGGGATTTATTATGGTTCCATGAGTCAGGAATGAGACCTCAATTCAGGTTAGCAAAAATGTATCTAACTTTCTGTCCCACATTGAAACTCAGAAAACACACGATTCTATCAAAAATTGTGTGCTGTTTAAAAACCTTACCTGTTTTAGCATCCTGTTTCGCCTTTGCCTGCTACAGCACTTGGTACACGAGGACAAAATGATAAAGTGCAAAAATGGACGTGGCTAAAAGCCAAGAGTTGGTGACTAAGAGTTAAGAGTTTACATAGCTACAGAGCAATGTGTGAATTGATCATGACTGTTTTATCCCTTGGGGGCTGGTGCACCTTTCAGGGGCGTCACCCGTCTCCTGTGTTTCAACTTGGAGAAGAGAGTCATTTTCCACTGAACTTTTGAATAGTTTAATTCTAGAGTTTACCTATAAACTCGCACATCCATCTTCTACCATGACCACAAAACATATGAAATAACATATAAACCTAATGGCACTAATAATTACAGGAAAAATACGAGTGTTGATTTCATATTACATCCTTAAAATCTGGAATTAATCATAATACAAATGGTTAACGGATCAAACAACAACATAAACATTTCCTAAAGCTAATAGTCTATAAATGTGGATTACACAGCAGTTCTTCGAAGGTAATAATAATAATATGGACATGCTGGATGTCATGTAGTGTGTGTTACCTTGTGTGAAGGACATTGTCTTGTAACATGTTACATTTCAAACATTCTATGGGATAGAAGTTTGGGATTGAACTATTACATAGAAATATCTCATGAGTTACAGAACAGCTAGATATTGAATTTTACATTCTTCCTCAGATCTGTGTCTGTGAGGAGAGTTCTGCTGGTCTAGAGAGGGACAGAGGAAGGGAGGTTGGTGTGTGTGTGTGTGTGTGTGTGTGTGTGTGTGTGTGTGTGTGGATACATACCTTAACAATAATCGCTCCTTTTTGTGTTACTTGTCCTATATAAGAAACAATGAAACATCATTAAACAGTCTTATTGTTACAAACTGGAGATTTTTATTTTTTATTTTTTTATGTTCTCCAGTTGCCTGGTGTCTATTCGTTGATCCTCTGGAGCTGACTGTTTGACCCATAATCTGGTTGAGTGTTTCTCTGGCATGCTAAAAGCATGGTTTGTTTGCGATAAAAGGGGTCCTTTGTCTCTGTTGTCTATCAATTTGATAGTTTGATGGTTGGAAAAGTAACAAAGTGTCAATTTTGGGTCCATAACTCTGCATGTCCTTATATTGACCTTCTTTAATGGCTTGTGACTGATGCCAGGCCAGGTATGTCCACTACACTGTGCTAAATTAAGGTACAGTTGCAAAATAATGAGTAGTTACCTTGCTGAGGTCAAAGGCTGAACAAAGTGTGGAAATCCTGTCCATAAGGTCTTGCAACAAACTGTCCTGTGAAGAAGGGCAGGTGTCCAGCATAACCGTTATACTCCCATCATTTGTGTAACTGTTAGGAAGATTGTAGAGATGTCGGGTCCTTCTCTGTCTGCCTGATAACAAACATCTTATTTGAAAATGACAAATCATGGTTTCTGCTGCTGAAAAAATGCCGCTCAAAATTACTGTATTGTTATTCACAGGAAAATATATTTACTGTAGAATTCTGCCAATGAATTTTGACCATGATGCATTGCAGAGCTACAGAAACATGCTGTATACAGGTTCTACAGCAAACATTTGTTCATTATACAGTAATAATGCTGTTAAATCTGCAGAAACTTGTTAAAATAACAGCTATCAACAAGATATCCTATGTAAAGCTACCCTCACTCTTTATATGTATAAAGCAAATAACCTTAAAGAGTCACTGTGGTATTGATGCTGTTGTTGGACGAAAACATTTCTGCGTCTCTTCTATGCTGGATTTCTCTATGTATGATAACTGAAAGTCTAGACAAAGAGTGAGTGTGGAAAATGTCTGAAACAAGTCATAGTCACATTCAAGAATCATACAGTAGTTACCACCTGTCAGCTACTATGTAAATGTTTTATGTTAATCTAATATCTCATTAGTGTTCATGAAATCTGTTACATCTCATTTACTTTGTTTCTCCCATAGTCTCACACAACCACAGCTTTTTTTTTTTTTTTTGTTTAAGCTGTGACTGTAAATGGATCCCAGCAGAGAGGCCTGCTGTGCCCAGAGGCCGTGCCCTGCTTCCTCCCACCATGCTACTTGCATCATGCATCATGTATGTGGATCCTCCCCTGTGCAGAGCATGATTTAATCTGGTTGTTTTTTCATCAAGTCAGGTGGTAACCCCAGGCAGTCAGTAGCATGTATGCAATATCAGAAGCTCTATAAAGTTGGATGCAGTCTGTGTTTGGTAATGAGAAACCCCTGCACATTCCCCACTGATACGAGCCTGAGACCAAATATCCCTGCAGCATGGTGGGCCGTTTACTTTTATCAGTCCATTCATTAAAAGACAATGTTCATTTGCCATTTCAACTTCACTACTAGTTCCAAGTACTGTCAACAGACTTGATCAAAACTATGCGAGAAAGAGAATGATGCAACGGCAGCCGTTTTCTGTCAGAGCAGCGTCCCTGCAATTTGTCATCTTAACATGGCAGAGTGGAGTCCTTTTACTGATCTGGTATATCAGGCTAAATGATGACACATAACAGCTCTACTGCAATATATCATGCCGTGGCAGTGCTACACTAAACCAAATAAATATCCATTGCGATTGATCTAAACTGCTCACCCTCTCTCTCTGCAGTGTAGAAAATTACCAGATGCTGAGTAGGTCTGTAGTGACCAGGTAAAAACAAAATCCATTTAAAGTCTCCTAGAGTGAGAGCTGTTGCACTCATTAAAGAAGCCAAGGTCTTTTGTAAGAATTTTCCCTTTTAAATTAGTGCTTTGCCATCCCAAACTCCACCATATTTGTCTGGTATGTAGGTAGGTAGTTATCAACTTCGGTTGACCTGGTTATAGCAAAGACATAATGAAAAAAAATTATAACAATAATTTTAAAAAAAACCCAACAATTTGAGACATCCTTACGAATGGGAAGACAATAAACTGGACAAACCTTACTGCACAGCTGTAGCGAAAGGATCAGGATCAACTGGTGCTTCAATAGGGATATTAAGGTCAATCTACTTTCCTCTGGAATTAAGGCATTATAACACTTAAATTGAGACCACATGGCAGCATTTACAGAGGATCTGTTTAATACACACACAAGGCAAGGTGTTCTGTAACGAATAAATCAGATTTCTCTCATCTGAATTTAAAAGAGAGGTGTGTGTGTTTTGTATGTGTGTGTTTGAAAGAGAAAGCTAGGTGATGCACAGCTCCACTGGAGAGATAATCTTAGTAATATCCTGGAGTCTGTGATGTACTGTTGTTTTCTAATCTTGTAGTTTGAGTGAGGTTCATAATTCAAGAACAGATCATTTATTACTTTTCGCTTTGTGTGTGATGCAGCCAGATATATGTGAGTTTTTTTGTTTTTTTCTAAATCCCCTGATCAGAGCCTGACTTTAGTCAGCTACATGTGGTCCTTTGATTAAAATACCAGTTTGGCTGATTGAGACGATTCTGGCAGTGCTAAACATTGTGGCAGTAAAAACTTTGTCATTCTAAAAGCATAATGCTTTTTTCTTTGGTGAAATTCATCATTTGCACAATTGCTGTTCAAATATATACTGCATACTGTGGAATTGCACTGACAATGAGATCCACAAGTGTGTGCGTGTGTGTGTGTGCGCATGTTTTAAGTATTGAAGATTTTATACAAAAAATGTCTGAATGATGAATGTCTATGTCTCCCTCTCTCTCGCTGTCTTTTATTCTCTCTGTCTTTCCTGTGTTCACTTGCATCTTGCCTTCATGCTGTCTATTTTCTTCCCCTCTTAAGGGGAATTTCTCTTGTGACGTGAGCTATCAGTCAGTGATGAGTGCATACTGTATGTCCACTGTGATCTTATACTTGATTCATTTAAGAGCATTTGTTAATTATTTTTATGAACTTTTTTAAGAACATCTTCTGTGCTGTCTGGATTTTACCGGAGGGATGATTGTTTTTCTTCTAGGGTTGGGCGTTATGTCTATATTTACTACAAGACAATATAAATGTGTCACTTGTGATACTGTAGCTGTCCCTTTGATATCTCTAGCTGCATAAGACATTTGTGGGTTCTGCTATAAATCAATGGGCAGGACTGCTTTTTTGGCAATCTTTTAGAGCTACGTTTTGTTATCATTGGCAATACTTGGTTATTGCAGGTTGTTGTCATTTGGCAAATCCATTTATCAACTAATTGTTTCAATTCTAAAAAAAATATCAAAATTTAGCAGGGTTTTGTCCTTGTTTATATTAATAATTTATATAACCATTAATGTGGCTGCTGACCCCCACCGATCCTGCCACGGATGATGATGGCAGGTTTGTATGTAGGCATGAGAGGACATGAACAATCTTATCTCTGTGTTTATTTAAATGGGAGAGCCTCATAAGTAGACCATAATCAAGGCTCCATGTGTGACTGAGGAGAATCGACAAGTGCTTGTGACAGAGGACCGTCTGTCTCTGCATTTGTTTACTTGCAGTGTTTTGGTGTGGGCAGCTAGTATTACATGATCATCACAGTGTTTTGATTAAAACCAAAAGTACTGTCACTATGGTGATTACAGAATGCTGCTGTTATCTCTGCAGGGGATTTGCCACTTCTGTTCTGGAACATTGTACAAAGACATTGTGTTATTACAGTTGTATTAATATTTCATCAAACCTCTCGGCATATAGCGTTATCAGCCCCCTAATCATGTATCTAGCCTACCAGCCTGTCTCTTAATCACGGTATGAAGGATGGCCTCTTATTTGATTTGCGGTTTATGGATCAGATATCACGTTTTTTATTTAAATTTTATTTTCTTGGTAAGTGAAGGCAGGGAAACATACACAACAATGTACAATTACATTCAAATATTAGACAAAGGCACGACACATTTCCGCTTCTCTCAGAAAATGTGGAGCTTTAGCTAAAACAAAAGGGACCCTCTCCTCCCTAATGTTCACTAAGTAAAAGCTAAATGAGTGTGATCACAGTGCACCTGTTCTGTGGATAACCTTTTATATATGCTTTCTCACATAACTTAGGGCGAAATAAAGACAGAGGCATATTAGTGTACAATAATGATATCTGTGGGGGGGCACCAGGGAATCAGATTGAAGTGCCTTTTTAAATTACATACATGGAGCGTAGAGTATGAACAACAATAAACCCAGCACTTTTGAAACACCATATCTGTGCAGCAAAGATCTAATGCACTGTGTAGCCTACTAAAGGGCTGCAAGGCTGTATGTGTGAGTGCATGTGGTGAAGCAGTCTTTTGTGGTCTCTCTCTCTCAAAACACATCAAAGTCAAGCAGAGGCAATGGTAAGGTCTCTGCATCATGCCCGATAAGGGGAAGTTTCCATTAAGTCGCTTTGCCTCACAGGGATTAAAGAAAAATCTCTGCCTTCCTCCTCCTAAAATGGTTTCCGGACGCTTTCCTCTTTACCATTCTTCTGCTTTTGTGCTGCTGCTCCTTCTTTTACACTGTTTATTGGTGTGGTGACATCTCTTTTTCCACCACCCCCTCTTTAAGCCCTAGCTCTTTATTCATTTGTTGCCATGATTTGCGGCATGAAACAGATGTCTGCATGTCCCAAAAGTGTGGAAGAAGTTTGGCACATTGCACATCAAACTGACCCAGTCAGGATCTTTACAAGACTTAAACAAACGCTATTTAATTTAGAGGATTTACTCACATGCTGTCCTGTAATTCCCACTGAATGAAATAATGAAAGTTACAGCTGAGCCTCTTATTCACAGTCTTTACTTAAAGATGACCCTATGGGTACCCACAGTTCCAATGAAGAATCTATACATGTGTGGTGACAGGTGGTAGGTGATTCAGTGCAGCAGAGCTTCTCAAAAAGCCACAATTAATAGATTTCTTACAATTCTTGCCAGGGGAGAGATAAGACTTTCAGTGTCATTGATCATGGTCCCGGTTTCGCAGTGACCTACCCTTTGATCTCCAGCATTTACCTGACCTGATCCCAGCACTCTGACAGTGCAAGCCATCTGCCATCTGCCCACCTATTGTTAGTTAATTTAAAGGTACAACTGCACTTGGATTAACAGGGGAAATAAGGTGGTCATACAAGTGTAGCTCGGGGACGGAATGCTCACTGGATCTTAAGTTTCACCCTTACTTCTCTACCACACCCATAAAGATAAATAAATGGATACCTACACAAATAAATGGACTTTCAGAGAGAGAGAGAGAGAGAAAAATATATTGCTGTCAGTAATACATCCCCGGATAAATAAAAGTTTAAAAAGAGGCGTAAATGTTACAAGTGAGTAGTTGCTGAGAAATACACTTCTGCTATACTGTACCTTACATGTTCTATTGGCTTGAAATATTGATGCAATATGTCATCGGCTTTTGTAGCAGAAGCTTTGAAGTGGTCATTCAGGTAAAAATGCATTACCTGATAGATCAGCTGGAACCTGACAGACTTCTGCAGTATATATCCCCATGTGGTCATAATAGAAATGATGAGCACTTTCTCCCTCCTGTGATTTCTATTTGATTTTGATGAATATTTGAAGTGAATATGGCTACATGCATCGGTAATCTTCTCTCTTGCATAGTTTGTAGTTAAAAACCAATCAGTCTCATTTTTAGATATAACAATACCTCATTTTAATGGTTGCAGCACAACTAGGGCAGTGGTTTCCAAAGTGGGTGCAGCAGCAACCTGGGGTCTCTTAAAGGTACCCAGTGGAGTTTTCTTGTAATAAATAGATAAATAAATTTTTTTAAAAAAGGAAAAAAGTTATATTTAGATTCAGTGTTTCTCACCAAATTGTTTTGTGTGTATCCTACTGAGGCCTAATAAATATGTGGAGTACATTTCAGTCTTCATGGAAACCTATATTGTTTACATCCATGTTACTTGCTAGCATTCCTCTTCTTTATTGCCTTTCTGGGGTATAGTTACGTTTCTTGGCATGTTACCATGAGATACTACAACACATCGGCCCACTATTGAAAAGATAGTAGCACAATATCTCCACAGCATCCCTTTAAAGAAGAGCCAAGCATGCAGCGCTGTTTTTACATTTCCATGTTTGTCCATTTTCCATTCTGTACATTTTTAATAAACACAACAAAAATGAGGCTGAACTAAACAAAAGTAAAAAAAAACAAAAAAAAACACTGGAAACACCATTTAAAAAAAACCTTTATGCAATGATACTGCAGCTAATGACATGGCAGCTCACAGTTGCTGGGTTTTCATTGTAATGCAACATGCTTTCATGGCTCAGTACACAGCATTTAGACATAGTGACTGTTAGCAAGTGATGGAAAGATCTATCACTTTAAATAAGCTCAAAGTAATGCTGATACTTCTCAGCTCACAACACCGTCTGAGATGACCAAGCCTTGGGGATTTCAGGCTGGTAGGGTTTTGTGAAAAAGAAATATCGAATATTGAATTTGTTGTAATGAGTGGTTGTTATGACATAAAACAAAAGCTACTGATCCTAGATCAATCCCCTCATTGCTTCACCACTAAAATGAAATGGACAAAATAGAATAAAACTCACAGGTAACCTCTAATCGTTTTCATGGGCTTCTTCATCCAGTGACAAACATCTAAGCATTTACAAATCTTTGAGGAAAGCAATGACTTCAGATGAGGAGATCATCAACTTTATATCTTTAATTCCTTTAACCTGCATGGATCATTTGGGAAACATATCAACCATAGTAATTTGATTTAAGCTATAAATCCAGGATTGGTCATATTAAAGTTGAGTGTTACCTTTTATAAGCCTAGTTCATTTCTGCATGAGATATGAAAGACTTCAAAGTTTATAGAGTGAGAATGTCATGCTTTGCAGAATTTTTTCATTTAGTGTTTCAAATTTACAAATTATACAGGAGGTAATTACAGTTTTGACAGATGAAGTGAATTCATGTCTGGAATATTGAAGAAAAGTGAATTCTGCAATATAACTAATATAATCATGAGAAGATGAGCAATTCAATAAAAAAACAAAAAAACAATGGACATGTTTGCGATTGGGAAAGCCAGCAAGGGTTCTCATCTTTGCTGATGCAAATGCAGCTCCCATTGGCTAAGGTATCTGTACAGTGGGGGTGGAACTGGGGGGATATAGCATGAACCTCCCTTGTGAGGCTGACTCCCTGATGATCTGCACCAAAGGAACTGCCCGGGAGGTTTCCTGCAGGGGTCTGGAGACAATGGTCCCTTGGATTTCCTTGGTCCCTTGTGTATTCTTCTCCTCTTGCGATCAAAAGTTGAATCACTGTCAACAGTGTGAGCTGCAATCGAAGTGGAACCGCTCACCCTACAGGCGAATCTGCAGCTGGAAAACAAATGTTAGTCCTGCAGGGCTTCGAACACATAATTTCCATCTCCAGAGACCGACCTGTCTCTCAGCGGCTGCCTCTCCCATTACTCATACTGGTTTGCCAAACCATTGGCTGAAATGAAGAATAGGAACTCCCAGCATGGGCCCACAGCCTTAATCTTCAGCCCCACTGATTCCCCTCCAACCATAATGAATGGATGATACCTTCATAGTTCATGGTATGGAATGAAATGCTGTGTGTTCGCAAGATAAGACAAATTAAGGTCCAATAGAACATTAAGATGTGCAAACAAGCAGAATTGCACCTAGTTTTCGTTTAGTAAAATTAATAAAATTCATAGAGTACATCAATGCAAGTTCTCAACTCACAGTTAACCATAACGTCTGTCCCTTTGTCTTCACCAAGATACTTAAAGCACCTGCAAAAAAATCTGTTATTACAGTCATTGTTTTTTCTTTCCAAAGTATGATCACGTCTTTACTTACCTTTTATTATGATGCTTTTTTTCAAGCACTGACACACACTGCAAGTACTCTTGCCAAAATTTGTTTTTGTTTTCCAGGATTTTCAGGTCCATCCATTCATTATGGTCTGTTGTACTTTATTCCACTTTAAAAGAAAGTCATCATATGTCATTGAAATGCCTCATGCGCCTACACCAAATACCAAATAGTGATGACAGATCAGTCATGATGGAAATGTCATAGGTTAATCATGTTCTTCCTGAGACCAGCTACTGTTTTATTTTAGTCTTGATGCAGGATGACTACAGTATCAGCCTGAGGCTTTAGAATCCATGAAAGCACTTAAACAATTTTAAAATCCTTCAGCAATTTTGGATACAATATTACACACAAAACATAGTTCACAAATAGCCGGTCTCTGAGTTGTACTGTAAATATACACACTTAAAAGATTATATTAAAGACTGATTGTCAAGACATGCCACATTACTGCTGTTACTTTCACCACCACCATCAATATGTTTGCACCGTAATGCAGCTTGCATTATGCATTTTCTTATGCTATCCTGTGGTATTGTTGTACCAATATCATTGCTTTAGTTTCTTCCGTGTGTTTGTTTTTATGCCTCTTTGCTGCAGAAAGGTTATGCTGCTCACGCTAAAAATTAAAATGTTTAAGTTTTGAACTTATGTCTCCGCAGTTTCACTACATTATCACATTACTATCATTAATAGAAACTTTTTAATCTTACTCTTAAATATCAGCTTACTGGCAGTCTCCACTCTTTAATCTATGATTTTCATACATTTCAAAATCTGTCTACTTTAAAGGTCAGGTCGTAAATATTAAAAATGCCTGATATGGCCAGGGGAGCTGAGATCAGTATTCAAAACGACTGGTGTGGTTTATAATCTGGGGTGCAACTACTTTTTTCTTTATAATACTCCAGTGTACCAGTAGATTTACGCTGGTGCTCTCTGGGTGTCTGCTCTTCCTCAAACTCGCTGTGTGAATCCTCCCTGTTTTTGTTACCACTCTGATACTGATGTGCTCCTCTGTCTCTCCTCGCTTTAATAAACTCATACACATGTCAGCTGCTGGCTTCAGGTCATATGTAGCTTTGGTTATTTTGGACATATGACTAGGCATCAGCGCAACTAGCTAACACATATTCTATCACACATATAATTTCACTAATAAATTTCTTATGGTGAGTGTCTTAGCAAGCAATTGCCTATATGAACATCTGGCCAATGTAGCAACATGGAGTGTTTTTGTCCGCCTGAAAAAGTCCAATGCTCATTCTCCTTTTAGTTCTGCGTTGGTCTCCAACATCTCCTGAGGGAAATATCTGGCTTTTTATCAACTAAATGCTCCACTATCTTGACCAGCTAGTTGCTGACTGTGTTTTGGTGCAGGGTAGGTGGACAGTAGAACTGAAGGGAACTACAGTGAATCCCCCATGGGTTTTTCACCATCAACTTCTCAGTTGACATTACACATAGTTATTTGATCTATTGCTAATAAAGAAATATTTATTTAGTGCAGCTTTAAGATGTAAATCACCAGTGCTGCTCTTGGTAGTGTGAGAGATGAGAATGCCATCCTATGGATGTTGGGGAAAGAGTCTAGACTGGTAAATAAAATAAGAACCTGACAAACATTTTCCAGTTTTATTGAGGCGCATCCATTCTCTCACAAAACACTGGCTCAACAGATAAGCAGGCCTCAGGTCTCTTAAACGTGTCAGTGATTGTTCGATTTCCAGTTGTGTGGATATTGTGCTTCCTTTGCTGCTGTGTTTAAGGGTCAAAAATCATAAAAAGCAAGCATGAGCTTAGGGATTCATATGTGGTCTAACTCATGAGCTAAAGCTCTGAAGACACCAGTTTTATTCCTGTTGGCATGGGTTATCTACTGTCTTCATCAAACAAAGAAGCATGTCGGATGTCCAACAGCTACCCATGAGTTCGTGTTTACACTGAACAGGTGTTAGCCTCCTTTGCTGCAGTTTGAGGGAGGCGAGCTGCAAAATATTTCCAATATAGGGCATGAAAGAAAGAAAGTGCTTAAAATCACATTGATCAACTGTAGCCAGCTGAAAGTTGTTGTTTGTAGTGCAGTGCCTCCATTGGATATATGGAACTTTGTATCCTGTAGCCTCTCAGTACACTTAAACTCATCGTTCCAAAGAAATCTGCTCATTCATCTGTGTGTTCATTCGGTCACATTCCTCTTGGATAAACACGGTGAACATGTAAACCATCTCTTGTTCTTTTTTTGTTGTGTTTTACAGTTCGTCAAAACCCAGCTCCCAGTGATTTGGCAGTGAAACTCCTGTGTTGCAATTCCATTGTGCCTCTATGACTATCCATTGGGTGGGGGTGCACAGTAAATCAATGTAGACTGATTTACTGACTTTCCTGCTTAAACCACTTTATTAAAAACTTGCTGCAGATGGGCTGCAACAATGGATTAATGCTTAAAGTATAGTATAAATAACTTATTTCAGCATTCTCCAATCAAATCAATTCATTGGGAAAGAAAAATTATGTTTAATGTGGTTAAACCAGTAAATCAGTCAGCACTGATCTATGAATAAATGTGGATCATTCTTACAGTATCTGCTGTCCACAGCTGCTTCATACTGTATGAAAAGTTTCTCCTTGGGTTCATTAAATCCCTGCAGCATCTGAAGTAGTGATGTGCATGTCCACCCATAACCTGCTGGTCGGGTGGGTTCACGTCAACAAGTGACACAGGAGCGTTAGTTATAAGCAAAGTTATAAACAACTTACAGAAATATTCTTTGTAATAGGCTAGAAACTAGTCCACATTCTCTCTCTCTCTCTCTCTCTCTCTCTCTCTCTCTCTCTCTCTCTCTCTCTCTCTCTCACGTACACACTGGAGGGTGCAGATCCTCTTATGCCCTGGCTATCTATAATCTGCATTATGGAACTACAAGGTGAATCATACTGTGATGTTTGGTTTTGATATGTGTGGAGGTTTGATGTGGTCATTATCTGATTGTTATATATCAGATGTGCTGACACAGGCCTACATGCTTGCAGCTATGAATGTTTTTTTTTTGGAAGAGTCACAGTCAGTCCTCTCTTTTAGGCATGCACAAGCAACTTGGTTCTTCATCTTGTCTTTTAAAACAGAAAATTAAATGGAGACAGGAGAGCGATAGAGAGCTAGAAGTTTGCGGTTTAGGCTCGGGTGGTTGATTAATTATAATTTTGCTGGTTGATCAGATGAAGCAGGTTGGCTCTCATAAGAGGTCAGGTGAGTGCGGGTATTAAAAAAACCCTGACCTGCGCATCACTAATCTAAAGGCAGCAGGAGTCTGTGCTGCGTCAGAGAACAATGCCGTTACCAAGGCTGTTCATGGTGTTTACCTTCATTAAACAGCCTGAAAACAACATCGGGCTGTGACCATATAACCCTTACACACATAAGATTACTCCGATAGATTACTCTAGTTTAGCCTCAAATTTTAATTTAAGACCATTTAATTAATGTATTAGTGTACCACATGTGCACTCACATTTAGACTGGATCTGTAACTCCCCCTTCACAATACAGGTAGACTCTAAAATAGGCAGTCACCAATTCTACCTTTTCTCTCCCAAAACTCATTCAGACCCCTGACCTCAGGGCACTGGCCCATAGTGAACCCAAATCAAACCAAAAATACATAATACTTGGCTTTGTGACTCAGACACACATGCCTGGCCTGTGCTGGATCTTGGCCACGATCGCATCAGTGGAGATTTAGTGGCTTGATTTGAGGGAGATTGATTTGTATTATGGGTAGAGTTTTCCATTGTTTTAAATTTGTTACAATGCCATGGCTCTGTGGCTAAAACTTGCCAAATTAACTTTGTTAAAAAATATCATATTTTACTGTAACCATTATAAAAGCTAAGTCTGATAACAGTTAGAGTTTGCTAAAGCTTATCCCATAAGTCCCTCCTTATTAATTTGTAATACTTCCATGAACTGTACCTGTAAACTTGGAAATCCTCAACACCATTTTTAAATGCTTCAGAGGTTTATGACTAAACAGGACTTACACACAGTCTGACAGGGCCATGTTTACCTATCTGTCAACTCTAACCCTCACAACCTATTACAGTGTATTTGTAAAGCTAACTTACTTGTCGCCAGTGTGCAAATCCAAATCCTTTACAAGCAAATTATTGTGTCAGTTTTCCAGCCTTCACTGCACTTTCTTAAAAATCAAAGCCATGTCTGCATCTACTGACAGCATCAACAGCAGCAGAAAGAGATGGCAAGTACAACTGAAGCCTCAACTACATGCAGTTACCTCATAAAACAGTATAGTGGAACAATTAGTTGTCCAAAGCATGAGAAAAATAATGCAGCACATTTTATGGATATTGCAAGCAGCTCCTTTCAGAAAACAAAAGTGGTGGCATTTACATTTTTGTTTTAAACAACCTCACACGGCATGCTTTCAGTCATTTATATTGAGATTTATTTACTGCAGGAGGGCACCTGGTTTTTAATGGTGCAATGGATTTAAAAGCAGATGGGCAGTGCTCATTAAAAGCTATTTCCCAGATCATAATGTATAATGAACAGACACGTCTGTTTAACACATTGGTCTATAGCAATTTAAGTATTTATGCTCTCCGTGCATTTCTACATGAAATATCATCATTAGGAGAAAGTGTAAAATGCAAGACTTTAAATAAGTAATGTGATCAGTGATTTGGCCAGTTGTACTGTGAAAAACAAAAGCTTTCAAAATGCAGTCTCCTCTTAGCACTCCATGGCATCACTGCCTTTGCAGTGCCATTTTTTCTGCTTTTTGTTGATGGATTTGAAAAAAAAAAACATGGTATCAATCTACAATTTTGTGTCTGAACTGTGTGTTATCATTATCATATTTCAAAACACAGAAGAGAGATCTGCTGTACGTAAGGCACCTTCAAGGTGGACACTTTTAATGTTTAGTTATCCTTCACCATTACATATTGTCTGCTGGCTTGCATTTCTGTTCTCTGCAACTAACCTAATAATGTTTGAGCAATAAACCTGTCCAGTCATGGTATGCACCCTGTACATGTTATTAATGATATCAAACAGCCTTCATTTTAAATGTATTCTGAAAATAATGGAAGCAATTTTTCATGGCGTTCATGGTGTGATTATTAGAATCTGTTTTTATCAGTCTTTGATTTCTGATGAGCAATCGTTGATGAGATAGAGACAGACAAGAGAGAAATGACAGAGATGATATATGACTTTAAAATTATATGGAATGGTGCAGTGGAACTGGTAGACTCTTCCTTTAAACCATGAATTGAATATCTGAAATGAATAAATGCTCACACCTGGGGTGAGGGCATTTACATAACTTGACATGTGACAAGTGCATTGCCAGAGGACACCATTCTGTAACAGAAACAGACAGGAGGGTACAATGGTTATTATACAGAAGAGAAGATAAAGACAGAGAGCAATAAATAAGGACAGATGTGATTCTCCTCGTAGTATTTCATTAACATTTGAATTTATAAGAAAGCAGAAAAGTTTTTTTAGTCTGACATGATGAAAACAAAAATATGAAATGGAACTACTTGCAAAACAATTCCTTTCTATAGAAATGTGTAAATTCCTCTTCGTTTGTTCATGCTGGTACAGAGCCCCACTTCAAATTCCTATCCAATCTCTTGTAATTAGGGCAAATCCTGAAACGGATTGAAAAAGGAACCCCATTTAGCTTCACAACACCACTTGCAACTATGCTAACTTTGGGATGTCTAAATAATTTAACTAATGCCCAGTTGGGTCTGGGTCAGGTTTACGGAGAGAGCTATAGAATTAAGGATTTGATTTTAGTGTGCACGTTCTTGCTGAAGCATTTTTATTTCTCCGAAATGCTGAATAATTAAAAGACGCCACAAACTATGTTGCCTGTTGGCCATTTTATTGAGGACAGGCACCAAAATAACTATGAAACCTGTACATGACTCTTTTCTGTGCACATGTCTCAAGCATAATCCCTCAATAAATAGTGGTTTTCATTTTATTGAATAGGTCAAACATACAACATACATGTTTTCTTCTTGTTAAGCCTCTCAGTATGTGTGTCAGTATAATACAATATCCAATGACCTTTGAATTCTGCTTCAATATAGCAGAAAATATAAAAGAAGAGACCCCAGATGGATGTTCCATGACATTGTGTTCTCCAGGGAACCACACTCCTATGCCCTCCTAGCTGGCAACTTCTCCCAGTCAGCTTGAATCTCCATGAACAAAAGAAGATCTCATGTGTGTTTAACAAAATAGGCCCCATGAACTTCAAAGTCTCTGAACAGCCTGTGTAGCATTATCCAAGTGTTTTGTAATGATTGCTCCAGTCCAAATAGCTTATATTGTACTTCATTACCTCTAACATTTAGCCCTCTAACATCTTTTTTTTTTTTTTTTAAAGGATGAATTGTCGTGTGTCTTGTTATAATAGTCTTTGGAGAAGAGACATGTACATAAACATCCACACTTTCATAGACAGTGAGCTACAAATAGGATATAGTGGGTGTATGTTTACACTCTTTTCATCAAACACAAGTAAGTTGCTTGGATACAAACTGCTTGAATAATGCTGCCCAGGCATTAGCATTACAGAAATGAGATGGTCATATTATGGTTATAGCCTGTAAACAACCGGAGCCTAATCACTTGTGTTGTTTGTGTCCAGATTGAAATCTGCACAAACCCAATGTGTGCCTGGTATTGTAAAAGCACATGAAAATGATATGGTTAAGCAGCAACTTAGGTCATCACCTTAAAATGACCAATTCTTGCAAAAGGCAAATAAATCACAGTTTAAATTTCTCATACCATAAATTTCACGGACCAGTCGGACCAGTTCCAGTGCATTGCCAGCAATGTTGTCTATAGTTTCTTTTGATTTCTATGCTTAAAATAGTGTTTTCTATAGTGTTTTCTTCGTCTCCTGCTTCCAATGTGAGAAGAGTGTAGCGGAGAAAAAACTGGACAGGCTGTGTGGTGTACCCCTATACATGTTAGAGATTTTAAAAATAGTGAGTTATTTTCACTTTAACCAGCCATGCAGAAAATTCATGAGCGGGCATGTAGTTTCTGTCTGCTGGTGTAAGTTGCTTGGCTAGTCAGTGCAGCTTTAAGTAGCCATCAGCTACACATTGACAAGCGTGGTAGTCTGACATCAAACTCGAAGAGAAGAAGGCGGGCACAGTTTTTTGTCACTATGACAGTAGCCTACTAATGTTGTGAGCACCTAGCTCACATTATCAGCCGTCGCTATGTTGGCCTAAACAGGCTAACGGTAGTCTTTGTGAATGTTGTGTGTGGAGGGTTGCTACAACAAATGTCACCTGTCGAAATACACAAACAATAACGGTAACATTTCAGGACTTGAATATTTTGACAACGTGTTGTTAATATAAAGTTCACAACAGAAACTCACTCACCCTGACTTCCCTTTACAGATCCGGGTGCCAGTTTTATAGATGCTTAGATAAGTACGATGTTTTCTCCTTTCATTTGAAATGCCCTGGGGCACCTTTTTTATACAGGCTTATGGTTGTGTACAACTTATCCCTGATGATTTACATCATACATTGTACGAAATATCTCCATACAACAGTCTTAGTGTGTTTTTTAACCTCACAATTTCAGATTTTGGCATCGACTTGGTGATGAAGTATCGGTTCTCGTGACAACCCTAGTTTTGGACCAGGAGTTTTGGTAATCAAGTAGCTTGGTTACCTCATTTAAGAACTTGGTTTGGGATCAAGGCCAACCTTATGTACAAGTAAGCAGAACTTGCATGTGCGTCCTTTTAAGGAGTCAAAAGACAAGTTATTTCTTCATCCAGCACCGCTATCTCAGTGGAGTTAAGAGCAGAAGTGCATAAAATGCCACAAATGGGAGGAGGTTGATATTGAACTGAAGAGCGTATTGTGTCCTTGATGTCCTGCCCATCCAAGGAAAGCCTGGGCTGCAAAACTCCAGCCTTGCAGAGATAACGCTCTGAGAGTGAGACAGAGATCAGGGAACTGCGGACACTCCTGACAGCACTGAGAGAAACTGGACACTGTCACCAGCACTGTGTATGGAGCACAATGGGAATGCAGCAATTGGTGAGCAGAGAGAAGGAGAGAAGGAGAGACCTGTTTCCTCCAATGTGACACAAACAGCTTTTTAGCAGAAAAAAATGAAGAGACTGATGCTCCTTCAGCACACAAAAGGTCTAGCCATAGATGTCACAGATGCTATATAGATGCTTTAAGTGCGCAATCTAAGCCGTGTACAAATAGCTCTCTCCATAGTCAGAACAACTGCACCCATTGTCTTGACCTTTGTTAGATACTCAAAGACCCACCAAGATGGCTGCTAGCTAGCTGGCTGCAGCTATTTTCACACCTTCAACAGTGGACAGGATAGCCATATTTTTTACTTCTTGGCAGGCTAGATAAGAAAAGTGGGAACAAGGCAGACCCTTGCCGTATCCTTGCCTGGTTAACATTCTTATCATACTTGTTCTAATTCAAATATAAACAAAGGCTCCATGACATATAGGTATAACGACATGAGGACCCTAATATTGTTTTCCTGGCTCAATGTTGCAGCTAAATGGAACAAAGGCACTGTTCTTCTTCTTCTCAGAGATGACTTGCCAACATGTCCTCCTATGAATACTTATAAAATAATCTGGTTTAATGTGATTTTAGACTAAATACTTTTTGAGTAAATGCTCAGATTTAAATGCCAAGTAAATGATTCTGATAGCATAGTTGGGATGAAATGAAGTAACTTGTTTTACTAGCATTAGCATCAATGGCTCTTCTGCAGTGTAAACAAACTTTGGAAGCATTGTTTGTAAAATAAAGAAATTTCTGTCCGTACCGAGTCTGCCATTATCTGAAAGGGTGTCTATTTTGGTTTTTGGAAGCTGAAACGATAACCCTGTTGGACTACTTTAAAGCCCAGTAAAAAGCTACAGCAGAGTGGTTCGTTCCTTTGTACTAAAGCTACTGTTTGAATCCTCCAAAATGACTGCTCTTTGTAGAAGAGTTCTTAAAGGGACTGTCCAAATGGTGTCCACATTTAGCTTATAGTACTTTATGTTATTGTGTAAATAGTTCAGGAGAGATGGCAGCTCACTGAGAGATACCAGCCATTGCCAATTAGCTTATTACAAGAATCATAAGTTTAAAGTTCTTATATTGACTTTGACCTTTTAATCTTTAGAGAGAATTAAAGCCTATCTTTATAATGCTCCTCATTATATTGTATTCTTTTTATGTGCTTTAGTCTTGAGCATATCATAGCAACTTTCTCACAGAGTTTTAGGCTCAGATGTTCAGGATTCCTTTATCTACTCAGATAACATTTAACATTTAGCCTTGACTGAAATAATGATTTTTTGGCTTTTGAGTGCAAGAGGTGCTTATCTCTTCTTAAAGTGATCATAACACAATTGGTATTGGTTCGTGAGCAACAGTATAAGTAATGGTATTATTAAAACTTACTGTTGTCATATGTATTGATTTTGAATGATCACACTTGTAAAATGTGTATTTACCATTGTAAACTGGGGTAATCTATAATTCAAGTTTCTTGACTTCTCTGCCAAGCCACAGGAGCTATCAAACTGTTATTGATGCGCTCGTTGCAAAAATAAGAAAATCAAAGCCCTGTTTTTGTAGTCTTTTGTTACTACTCTTCCCTGTTCAATAAGTTTTTGATCTTTTTTCAATCTCCTTTTATAAATGACAAACCAAACACAGCTCTCTTACCTCAGACACAGGGATAGTGTATCCTGGTTAGAGAGAGAATTAGATCTCACTTTCTGCCTGTCCTTCTCTTCCCCATCCTTCTCTCTATCAGTCATTTTTTATCTGTCTATTATCATGTTCATTTTTTATCTATCTATCTATCTATCTATCTATCTATCTATCTATCTATCTATCTATCTATCTATCTATCTATCTATCTATCTATCTATCTATCTATCTATCTATCCTAATATTCCTTTTTCTTTCATTTACCACATCTCTACTGCACTCCTGTGCACAGTCTCTTGTTACCATAACAACCAACGAATCCTGTGCCCTTCAAAACAATTAGCATTCAACACTGTTACTCCTGCCAACACAAACCACATCCACCCATCCTGATCCACCCATCACAGAAGCTCATGGGTGGAACTATGGGTAGAAATATATCTAGGTCCCTTATGTGGGATGTGGAGTGTGCAGGTCCAGAGGCCAGTATTGTATGCTTGGTACACTAACAATACATCTGCCAAACCATAGCTAAAGGCCAATAAAAAACCCTTGGCCTTCTGCCCAATATCATCTACCATAATGAATGCGCTGCTGTCATCAGAGTGGTGATTTCAGGCTGATCCTAGATGAATCAATGCCTGGAGCTCTTTCTCTAAGCGTTTGAATACAAAAGTACAATGTTCAGAATTATGGCTTCTAATTGCCTTAATCCGCCCCCTTTTCTGATGATATGACAAGCAAAGCCTAATCACCTCTACCAACAGATACTGCTCTTCATTGAGATGCATGGGACATGCTGGAGCCCAAGGGAGCTGAAGGTTTATCGTCACTTTTTGGCCCAAAATATAAACACACTGAGACTGTAACAACACAGGTTTATCAGCCTGCCTGGCTTTGGAGTTGAGAGATACTTGAAGTGAATTAGTTGAACTGCATTGCCAAACAAACTGAATTAAGCTTTTAAGGGTTAAGAATCCCCTGAGTGACTTTTCTTAAGTAGAGAAATCTCTCTCTCTCTCTCTGACTCAGTCTGTTTATACATAAAACCAGTATCAGTCATATCCCACACTAGAAGGAAGTTTTAAATGTCATGCATATTCACAAAATTATCTAAATGCTAAATGCACATCAGGAAAATTGTATAAGATTTAGGGGAAACATTGTTTGCACTGCTGCATTTTCATTAATCTCATCAAATGTCACTGGTAAAAAAAAAAAAAAAAAAAGAAAAAGAAAAACTTAAACCCTAAAGATAATATGTTATATAATGTAGAGTGTTTACACCTTAGTTTGATTTGTTTGTGTGTGGGAATGTTGCACAAAGCAAGATTTAATTTTGTGCTTAACCCAGGTTTTTCTGTCTCCCTTTTAATCAGAGAATAAATATAAGGTAACCACCGGATTTCAAGTTCAAGCTGATTTTATGTTTGGACCAAAATCTACATTTACATTTGTCACTTGGCAGACTCTTTTTTTTGTAAGTGACTTATAAGTGAGGAACATCACTAAATCTTCAAAATGTAGGAAAAGAACTGCCTCCTTTCTGGCAAAATGGACCTTGACAACACCTGCTGTTAGAAACTGCTGTCAGTGTTTGTGTATTTAAAAATGAAAATCAATCTGACAATACTCAGAATTTATTAAAGAAGAATCTGCCTTCTGTTTTTAGCAAACAAGTAGAACCGTTCTTATGTGCATAAAAACATGATTAATCCTATTTTTTTTAAACAGCATGAAGATCATCCTGAATGACCCCTTAAATTCTTCCTCATGTAAAGTGTTTAGATTAGGCATTTTGTTCCAGTTGAATTCTTAATCTAAATGAAGCTTCCATGTCAACACAACCATTAAGGAAGGATTTACATTCTCATTAAAGTTAAAATAAAAATTCTTCTCATCTGTGAACACAATGTTCTACTTTTAAACTGGTCCCTGTCATTGATTTAACTGCTGATGCTATCTGGTGGTTACCATGGTTATCATTTAATTTAATGTCATCTTCCTACTAAGGAAATCCATGTTTTTTCATGTCAAAAGTAGGATCTGTATCCGGATAATTTTAATAGGCTTTTTACATTCGCATCATTATTTCACAGAATTTTAAACTGGCACAGATCGCTCTGTAACGGTATTGTTTCTCTGCCTGTCAATTTCAAGGGTTGGTATTTTGTTTACCGCTGAGTAGCAGGTGGTGTATCTATCTTGTCTACATTTTTCAACAAGGAAGGTGGTGAAATACATGTCACTGAACTACTGATGTAAATAACTGAAACAATTGGAGATTGGAGCACTGATTCAGGTTTGGAACTAGGTACAGGTGGTTACAGTAGGACAAAATTAAAGATGCGTTCCTAAAAGATGATAATGTCACTAGTTGCCTACTCTGGATTTAAAACAGGGCCTCTAACAAAAGTTGTCTAGTTTGCTAAGTTATCAATAATGAATACAATTCCTCGTTACATACTGTTTTAATTGCATGATATTTTCTAACGGGATTCCCAATAGGGATTGGTTAAGTATAGCCTTTAGTGCACTCATATTCATCACTGTAGCCCTGGGGAACATGAGGCATTCTTTAGAAGTTTGTTGAAGAAGTTTAGGGTGCTTATCTGTGCTGCACCAATGACAAGTAGCAAGAAGGCCTTTTGTTAACAGAGAAGAAGTATATCTGCACAGCGAAAACAATCTCTCCAATAATTCATTCATAAAACTTCTTGGTCAAGGATGCTTTCTTCAATCCTTTTTATTCAGCCAATACAGTTACATGACACTCTGCACTTTTACTTCATTGACATTCTGTAGCAACAGAAGCAGCATTACTTTTAACTGAAAAAATGACCCGTGTTGCTAATATTTAATCATAGTAATAGTTAACTCTTGAGATATAAGAACATAAATGTCATTTTTCCCATCACTTCACAATATTTAATGCTGAACTGTGCTGCCATTTAAGTAGAAAAACTGCCAGCTAAAAAAGCTGATATGACACTTAATGGCACGCTGTTGCACTTCATTGGCATTAACATACTGTATAACTGGAGAAAAATATTTTTTCTCCACATTTATTTTTTCCTCTCGACCATATCATGTAGAAATGAGCCTGAGCTGTAAGGGCCTGACTGACAACACCCGCAAAGGTCATCTCAGCCTTTTAGCCTGTGTGAGGCAGACGAGAAGGGGAAGCATCATCGGCAGATACCCATTTGAAAGACTAAATACTGTGACAGAACATGCTCCCACAGGAACCGAAGGGGATGCCACAGGCCTTCTATCTGGTTTCGGGATCTGTTCAGCTGCGCTGCACACATTGTTTTCAATCGAGTTAGCAGTTCAGAATGGATTCAATCAATTAAAGTGACATTGTTGCAGGCTGGCAGTCAAATGGAAATATTAAATCATCTTTCCAAGTATTCTGGCACCAATACACCCCCACAGAGAGAGACCATTTGAGTGCTGAGTCTGAGTCAGATTAATGCCCCAAACACCCTAATTGCTTAATGAACCCTTTTTCAAATAGCAGAATTGTGTTTTGAGCTATAGAATCCCTCATGCGCCCAAAGTCAAATTCAAAGAAGCCATGTAAAAAATAGTAGTTTGACTCTTAGTGCTGTCTGTCACATTTTTAAAACATACAAATGAGCATGCAATGATAGATACTAAAGGGAAAAATCTGTGCATTGTGTATGGCATCTTATTGTGCAGTTTGATGTGTGTTAAGTTGCATGATGTTCCTCTTCTTTCCCATGTATCGGACAGTATCTTCAGTGGGATCAAGCTTTATTTCTCTCGGTTTATATAGCATAATCTATTTTTGAAAGTCTTGCAACATACTTTCCTCCTAATGTCAGATTTTCAAAGTGTGATTCTGAGCTTCTGCTGGTTTGTTGAAGGCAGCTACTCATATCTTTTTAAGGAGAGGGCTGCTATCGGCCTATGGCAGCAGATACTTTGAAATATAACTGAAAATATATTTAAAGAGGATGCTCCACTTCTTACTCTACTAAGAGCAGATATACAGCAATTTTCATCATCAAGCAACTATAGCTGAGCTAAATTTACATACAAAATTGAAGTGTCTTGCGTTGTTGATATCACAGTTTTCTTTGTCAACTGATTATAATTTAAATTAATATTCCTAATGCAAACAAACATTCAACAGCCTTAGCCTGTTTAAGTAACATGCAGTGTCCAACTGTGTTAGGACCTGTGGGAGCCTTTTTTAAATATTTACACATGTATTCTGCAGAAACAAGTGGGCTTAAGGTTGAGTTCCACAGTTGGGAAGTCACAAAGTATTGATATGTGTATGGAAAATTTTGCTCAATTAGGGGAAATATGATAAAAGGGTTGCGCGATCTTAACCATAGTCTGATCGTCCTATTGCCACCCTGTGAAATTGTACATACTACACGGTTGTTCACGCCAGAAGTGCATTTCTCTCCGCTAGTCAACAACCAATTACACCCCCTCTGCTCTGCTCTTAATCACAGGTAGAGCTTATAAAAGATTTCCGCCTACTTTATGCACAGTTTCATCAGGAGTGAAGGATGAATGAAAGGAAGTTTTCTGTCTTTTCATCTTTACTAATTCACGATTTCATTCAGTGAGCAGCTAAGAGGCTACCAGCAGCTACCGGCAACTTTTAAGGTTACGTTACCCTATGAGTGAGAGAGAAAGAGGAGTGACCAAAAAAGAATGTGTGTCCCGTTTCTGACTCCAGAAGTTCTATTTGCCACCATAAAAAGCAGCAGGATCAGAAACCAAACTAAATTATGTGTTCTGTCCATCTGTCAATCTCCTCCGCTTTTAAATCACAGCAGCTCCTACACACAAGCAGCTTCATTACAATCAGCTGATCAGAGTGTGTGTGTGTGTGTGTGTGTGTGTTTGTGTGTGTTAATGGGAAAACAAGTCAAATATCGCCTTCACATTTGCAAAGGCATGAGCAATGACAGTTCTAATGACCGTCAATCACCATTTCATCGTCCGTCGGCACAACCCTATATGATAATAATAATAAGCAGAATTATCAGGCCAAACCCATTTAATGATTCAACCAGCAATATGATTTCACAATCAGCACAATAAGACTAAATGGATGATCAGGCCAGAGCATCTGTAATGCACAAACTAACTTTAAGAGGGAATAAGACAACAAAATTCAGACACATTAAGTGACTGAGAGTAAGTTAAAGAAAACACAGGCAACGACTTTAACCTTAAAGATTTATTGCTACACACTAAACATAGACTGTCACAACAACAACACAACAAACACTAACCACACAAACAATAACGCTACAGTGAAAGAACAGATGATTGTAATACCAGACTTTGACGGGGAATATGCAACAGGTGAATAAGCCAATATGTGGCCTTTACTGGAATGCAGCTGGTAACAGTGGTGGTAAATTTTGAATCACGTTTGGATAGAAAAGCCAATTATAATTTCTGAATTCACTTGGTTAGCAGAAAAGAAGGTCTATATATTATACTTGCACTTCTGTAGAATAGCTGATTCAGCGGGCGGTGTCCGATGTGAGGGAGAAGATGATGATGATGAAGCTGTGAAGATGATTGTGATGAAGTCAAGATTAGCGGTGCAACGTGGAGAAAGAGGAGGATACCTATAGCATCAGTTACAAAGGAAATCCCAAATTGAATTCCAGAAATGCGCTTATATAGAGTTTTGTACAAGAGGTTCAGAAAGACAACCAGCCAATCAATCTATAGATTGATTATTAAATAATCACAATGAATAAAATGTTTTTGAGGAGACCAAACACCAGATCTTTATTCCTAATTTGTATTGAAATATGAATATATTTAGTAATATAGTTCAACGAGCATACAACTTAGAAACTATTAGTGATGTCATCTATTAATAGAAGGAAGAATGCAAATACAGAGTAGACAAGATATCTGGAAGAAAGTGTCTTCGGGTGGCTGTGAGTGCACATTCTAAGGCACATATGATAGTTCCTTCCTTGATTATGTCTATCAAACAGTGATGGAGTGGCAGTAGTTTCCTATTTAATTCCAGCATGGAAAATATTCCATCCTTCTGTATGTAGTCTGACAGGTTAAACGATGGTCATGGCATGATATGAACCCCCCTCCTGCCAGAGAGGCCTGTGAAATCTCCAGTGTGGCTCTCAAGAACCATTAGCAGCTGTTTCTTATTTTTGTCTTACCTTCTGCTTTCTTCAAGAATCTTTGATCTGTCATTAAATGTAAACATTGGCCCAGATTTGGTGTACTGGTGTACAATTTACTGCTGTGAGAACAGAACTAAATTACCTGGAATGCATCACAGCTCAGATGTGTTTGTCTTGTGTTCTGTTCCGAGATTTCTTAAATGAGATACATTGTTGGTTTTTAGCCTTGGGATTCACTGGTATTAATAAAAGTATAGTAAGTGTAATGTCAACCTTATCCTTTAAGGGTTTAGTTTTGTTCGTTTGTTTGACTGTTGCTGTATGTGTTGTATTTGTTAGACCCATGTCTGAGCTGTTCTCTGCCCCACAGATGCAAACAGCGGGGATCAAAATCCTCCTCTCCCATCCACCCTTCTATCTCACGAGCATCTTTAGCTGATTTGCCATGACAGGGGTGCTAAAACCAGATATTCTGTGATAGTAGAGATAGTAGTGACCACAGGCACAGAAATGGGTGTGTTAACCCCCCTGAAAAGAGCTGTCATGGATTACAGGGATTATTTGATAAAGCACTTGGCCCATCATTTTGACTATAACTCAGCACTGCGTCATCGATCTTGGCACTCTCGGAAAGAAAAAAAAATGAGGCGAGGGGAGTATAACCTTTAGCTACATCAGCATGGACACCTAAACAAAACAAATGACTGGAGCTCTAAAATACTTGCTGTGTGTTCAGAAAAAAAGGAATGACAGCAGTATGGCTGAGCACATGAGGAGAACGATGGCTACAGGAGGGGTTTCAATTTTCACACAGTCACACAGCTAATTGAACAAACCTCTTGTGAGGAAAGGAAAACAGTGTTTTGGAAGAAAAAGAAGTCTGTCACAACCAGAGCACTTGAGGTTTTGTATCTAGATTTATTCATATGCAGGTTTGTCGCTGTGGTTTGGAGTTAAATCACTGGAACACTGTCAATTGTTGGCCTGCAGCACATCCAGTTCATGACAGGAATTTACATATGTAGTTATGGCAACATATAATGTTTTGATCTCAGCTAAATCACTACATACAGCATGAAACAGAGAATTTAAATATCTACATATTATTCCACATCAACATTTTCCTCAATTTACAGACAACATAATTGTATTTACATGGTGCATAACAAGGAGAGGCTAAATGGGGATGATGGATGGAGATGGCAAAAATATTAATGGATCACATGGAAACTGCTCTTTAAGAAATGATATGGAACTAAATGTAGCCCATTCATGTATGATCGTCATCATAATATTTTTGTTGCTTGGATTCGCATGATATTCCAGTCGTACCATGGAAACAATCTCTTGAAGATTAATGAAACATTTGCAACAATTAAACATTAACATGCAGATGGAGGGATCTAGTTTACTCAGTTTAAGGTGATATTGTGATTGTTGCTGTGACAACATAGACAGAATAAAAAGGACAACTTGAAATAAATACTAAATGAAATAAACAAAAACAATATACGATAAATATGGGGTTGTGTCAGATTTACTGTGGGCCAGAGACTTAATTAACTGAGACAATGAAGCCTTTTCTTGGTGCTTCATTTGACTGAGCTGTCCATGTCACACACTCCATTGTTGTTCTCACAACAATCAATATCTGATGCAAGACATAGTGGAATCAAATAATTTCTTTTGCCAATAGTTTTTTTATTCTCATATGGTTCGTGTTAGAGTTCATTCAAGGATATGTCATTCTTCCTAAGCTCACTTCTTTAATGACAAAGACTGTAGTATTAAAAAGTAATTACAACATGTTTGTTACTCTCACTGAAAAAAAAAATGTCAGTCAACGGGTGATGAAATGTAAAGATTGAGTGTTTGCATGAATAAACAACTGGAATGTTTTAACCAGCATGTAATTTGGAGCTAATATTCAGTAAGCTTTTTTTTCTAGTCATATACCCCCTTGCTACAGGGGGTATATGAATCTTGTTAGGAATTATAATTTCTGTAGACGTCCATGTTATTAATTATTGATAGCTATGGCCAGCTAACTTCCTACTGTTTGTTAGAAGTCCTATTTTAAAGCCAGTATGGGTAAGTAAAAATGTCACTCTGTGCTCTTTATTACATTACTTAGCATTTTACTGTGAACACATTACTTTTGTCCATGTCGGGATCCTCTAGAATGATTGGTAGGTTGTTAATTCGTTTTGATCTGATTTTTAGCAAAAACATTTGGGTTAACCCCTAACTTTGAGCTCAGTACCATGAAGCTGATTCACTTTTAATCAGGGCTGATTACCATGATAACCATGATTATGCTGCACAGCAAACATTGTTTGCGACAGGTTCAGTTCAGAAGATATGTTTCAAAATGTGTCAACAGCCGGCCATTCAAATGAGCGGAAAAAAAGATGGGATCATTGTTTGCACAGGATCCCAACATGGACAAAAGTGCTGCTTTTACAAAGAAGATACAAATAAAAATCACATTGCTTTTCCTGGCAATTAAAACAGGATGAAATAAATGTTTTCAGCACAAGCATTTCAACACCCTGGCTTTAAACAGGGGCATCTAACAGACTGTGGCAAATTTGTGCTAAAATTCTCTCATTCATGACATGATTCATAAAAGTCATTCATTCACTATAGCCTGCTTTGCACTTTTATTCCACACAAGGGAACAAATGACATGACTTTGTAAATAGAGCATAGTTTTATAGGCTCATTGAGATGATCATAATGAATGTCATTAATTTATTTATCAAGTTTTACTGTATGGAAGCCTTTTTTTTTTTTTGCATACCACATGTAGTTTCGCTGTCAGACCTGAGTAGCAGAAAAAGTTAATTATAACACTCATGTATTGCTCATATTTATTCCTAATCCCGAATTGTTGTCATAAAGGTTCTCCATATGTTGATGTTAACAAGATGCCATCTGCCAGTGAAAAAAAAACACTTTTTCTACACCATCTCATTCACAATACCTGAACTGATGAAACACAGATCTTTGCACACAAGAACTCAGATTAACATTATAATAGAACATGTCTTCTCTGGCAGGACCCACACACACCAGTGTTTTGGATGGGATTTCAATCACTGATCGCCACACCCAATTAAAAAATAACCTGAACTTTCCCAAATAAGTAAATCCCATCCGAATAAGGCTTTGTTGTAGCCTAATTGTCTGTGATCATATAATATACGGTATCTTTTACCTCGCTTTATATTGCTTTTTCTTACTGCGTTGACCTAACTTCTCCATGGGAGTTAACACTTCCATCGTACTTAATATGCTCCCCTGTAATCCTTGGGTATAGCTATGAGGTTATGCACATGAATGAGTCAGGATTTGTTAAAATTAGCCAATCACGAGTGAACACACTGGATTTAGGTCTCTATGCAAGCATTTTAATACTAGAAAGCCTGGGTTAAACCCAAAGTTAGCTCCTAACCCATGAATGTCACCTCATGATGAAGCTGTCAGCCACATTTTTCCTATCCAGTTTCCTATTCAGTCACATTAACCCACATTGTGAGCAGTTAATAATATTTGATTTGATGTTTTATCTTTCACCCATGCTCCATTTTTAACTGAGAGAGAAAGAATAGCCTTGTCAAATACAATGTCACATCTACTTATTGCAATAAAGGTGCTCTTAAGTCAGGTACATTATGCTGTCAGCTCATCGTTATTAGCTGATCTTTTATGACATTATGGTTTTGGGTTGTCAGTTTGTCCGTCTGTCCCATTCTTGTGAACGTGATATCTCAAATTTGGCACAAACATTCATTCAGACTTGAGGATGGACTGATTGGTTTTTTTTGTTATTTTTTGGTTATCAATTTTGGTTATCAAAGGTCAAGGTCGTGATGACCTCACAAAACACATTTTTGGCCTTTTGAACCTGATATCTCTGTAACGCCTTGAGGGAATTTCGTAAAATTAGGCACAAATGTCCACTTGGACTCAAGGATGAACTGATTAGATTTTGGTGGTCAAACGTCATAGTTCAAGTTCATGATGACCTCACGTTCTTGCGAATGCAATATATAAGGAACGCCCAGAGGGAATTTCATTACTTCTGCCACAAACATTCACTTAGATGTAAGGATGAACTGATGAAAATTTGATAGTCAAAGGTCAAGTTCACCGTGACCTCACAAAATCATGATGGTCTGCAAAAACACCTCTGGCCATTATTCAATGCTGTAACTCAGGAAGGGGAGATTGTTACCATCTTTTTTACAACTTGGCTGGTTGGTGATGGCATGCAACTGTGAAGTGGTAATTCTAGTTAATATCTAAATTAATTAAAATGAGTCAAAGGAATCTTAAAAAAACATTTGAGGGGCACTAGGGGACAGAAGAGGCTAAGTGGACTAGACATATTGTTGATTTAAAGAGAACAAGCCAAGACATTGTGCCAGTGGGACACATCGTCAGTGGCTTTGTAGTGTAAGAGCTCATTAAATGGTCTTTAGAAACACACTTGGCTATAGTTATATTTATGAAGTACATCTTTAAGCATCTCTAAGTTGCTCCACAATGGATTTTGGTAATCGTTATTGATTCATTTATGAATAAGCCAGAGCAGTAATGGAGTGAAGCAGTGCACAGGATTCCTCTCATTTTATCATCACACCATAAGATTAATTTTGTACCTAGTCCTGCTGTATTTTTCCAGTAGTTTCCCTATCATTGACATTCTCAAAGGTATGAATGGTTTCTCTGAATTTCTATTTTATAACATAATTCAGATACTAAAAACAAGACCCTGACGGAATGAATGAGTGTTGCTAGGAATCTAAAATAGAGGTGTTACCTTGGCCCCATGTCTACGCAGGTTGACAACACAGTTCAGGTGTTGCTAACGAATCGATTGAGAGAAGGACTCTTGAATTATGAAGCACATGGGAACAGATAGACAGGATGTTATAAAACAGGGAAAATTGTTGAAAGATGAAAGGCTGAATTTCTGTAACTTTTGAAGTGAGAGGTAGTGGAGAGAGATCTGGTTCAAAAAAAGGCGTTGGAAAAGTATGAAATGGAATTTAATGTGTTGAAGCAGCATGAAGAAACAGCGAGTGTTTTCAAGGCCACTTCCACGATTTTCCACAACTGGCTGCTGCATTGCATGAAAGGGATACGGATCACTGTAGGCTACAGAGAGGCAGATTTAAAATGATTGAAAGGTGCAGTACAGTATTTTTCTGTGCCTGTTGGTCAGCTGTTCAGTATAATGAATGTAATATGAACTGATGAAATACAAAGATGACATGATGTTCTTGGAGTTTCCTGCAGTTGTCCATATTTCAGTAATTGCAATTGATTTGATTTAATTGATTTTAATAAAAGTTCTGCTCATATTACAGCATGTACTGGGTCACCATGGCAACAACATTACAGTGGATATTTTCTAAGAATTTCAAGGTAATTGCTGCCTAATGTTTTTCTAATTTTAAACTTCTCATTAAATGTCTGCATTTGCTATAATGCATTGGTTCCCTCTTTGGTACTATTGTAATCATACATGGTTTTATAAAATGACAAGATGGTGTGCATACATTATTGGCCAATGCACTCTTTCTTTTCAAGAGGATGTTTTTGTTATTTTGTTTTCTAATTTATTGTTCTGCTTCACATTTATTTCTCTCTAAGGGTGTGTTCACCCATCATCTATGCTAATTAGCACTGGCTCTTTAGAGGAAGAGACATTATTAACAAAACCTACCCTCATATTACACAAATGCTGTTAAATCCACCTCTCTGATAATTGCCAAGTCAATGTGCTGAATTTGCATGCCCCTTTGACCTGGAGAGCCGTGTTGTTTGAGC
>NW_019174556.1:2403451-2445951 GCF_002260705.1 Seriola dumerili | reverse complement strand
GCAGCTTCCTGGCTGTGGACACTCTCTTTCTGACACAAATATGAATTACTTGGTCTTCAGTAAGGACTTTCTTGTCTTCACTAAGGTCAGCAAATATGGAAACATTCATTTTGTTGCATTGTTTCATTTGAGATGGCATTTTCCTACCAAAAATAGGGCATATGCTTACACTTGCAGTCTTTGAAGTTGCATACAATTTTCATGTATACTCAGGTTTATTTATTAATTGACTTTTTGCACTTCCTTTTAATGATCTTACACACAACAGACACATTTTCAAAAATTTTTTAAAATGTAACATTTTCGAGAAAGATGCGCAATGGCTGACAAGTATGAACACTGGACATGCTGTCTCTTCTCCACTGTCTGAAATTAAAGGTGCGTTTTCACCGCAGGAACTTTCCCCAGGAACCATGAACCTTTTGACCACAGGAACCAGGGTCTAAATTTAGTTCTGGGGTAATTGATGGGTCCCCAAAAAAGTCACTGGTTGGGGGGTAGTACTTTCCAAAGTTCAGGAACTTCTGGGGGTGTGGTTTGCAGTGCTGAACATTACTGATTGATCGAGTACTCGCTGCATTTTATTTCACTCACCATGTTTAAAAGCACGCAGCTGCAAGCCAACTGTTCTGTTTTGATTCGAGACTGTTGTTTTTCATCGTGGTCCTCCATGTTAACAGGCTAACTGTAGTGTTGCACAAATGATAACACCGGCCTGTCCAACTTTTATGGCGTCATCATTGTTGTATAGCTATTCTTCTTACCACCACCTACTGGACTGGAGGTGTAGTGCATTTACCTCCATTGCTTTTCCGTATGTCATCATTCTGATTTGCATAATCTTCCCGGGGCTTTAGGCCAAAGTGGAAACGCAGACCAAACCTTTTAGTTCCTGAAGAAAAGTACTTTTTGGTCAAAACGCGGCTTTAAGGGGAACTTCAGTGATGCATGATTCACTGATGTATATAGCACTTTTCAAAAACAATTTGCAAAGGGCTGCACAAATACAATAGTCGCCAGGAATGTGTGGTATAATAATATAAGTTCTGCAACTTAATGAAGGGAATTAAAAGAACAATTACAGAAGCATAGAATAAAAAAGAAAGAAAATGCAGTTCTAAAACAGTGTGATTTTAGAGGAGATTTAAACAAAGATAAAGGGCTAGCGTCTCTGATCTCTTCAGGCAGGCTTTTGCAGAGTTGAGGGGTCTGCTTCGGTTTTTAGCACAACCTGAGATTCACAAATAGAGACCTCCCAGAAGATCTCAGGCTACACTCAGGCTCATATGAGGTAGGTAGTACAGAAATCTAGTGAAGAGTGAACCCCATGTGTATACAGGCAACCAATGTAGAGATGCTTGGTGGGGTTACATGGGGTTGCTGTCTCCGTGTGGTATTATGAGCCAGTTCAAGCCTGGATAGGTTGTACTGACTTGGACAGGACTGCAGAGAGTTGCAGCTGTGTAATCATGAAATAAAAGCATAAATAGTATTTAGTAGTGCACTTTAAAATGTCAGATTACTTACGAGAGAGAGAGAGAGAGAGAGAGAGGGAGAAAAAGAGTGGATACCCAGATGGATCAAGCATCAAAAGTGCAGCGTCCTTGATCTCAACTCAATCGTATCTTTCTGTTACATCCTCCCTATCTGGTTAACACCCATCTCTGTCAAACTTTACACCCACAGTTTGTGATGTGAGCTAACTGTGAGTTACATATTTGACTTTCCGAACCCATGTCGAGATTACTTGGATGACATCATCAGGGTTATTTCTGCAGACAGCTCATAACAGAGACACAGAAGACAGTAAATAACTGTTTTCATGGGCTAAGTAGTAGCCCATATGATGAGTAGACTGATTTTTAAGGGTAAAATTGGTGGATTGGCCCTTAAATCTTGATCTTGTATGGCTACAGGTGTAAAGGAGCAGAGAATTAATTTTTAACAGATAGGCAACATTAATCGCTACTCAGAAGTGGAGCGATCTTCAAAATCTAATTGAAAAGTCAGACATAACATTTAATCGCACATTTTTTTGTTGTTGTTTTTTTTTTTACAACTAATTAATTCTCCAGCTCTCCTTTGGCACAGCAGTAAGTATCAGCAACGTGATTCTCCCTGCCATGTGGATCATGAAGTTCATGTTGCAGAGCGTAAATCTGAGACTGAGACATTCTCTTCAACATGTTTATTGTAGTTTTAAATCTATCCATCGTTTTTTGGAGTCTCACAAAGCAGGGATTCTTGCTGAGCATCTGAACTCTGTTTGTACTCGATAAATTGAACTGGGAAAGAGTTGAAAGGAAGTGCCGGATGATATGATAGCCTTCATATCCCTAGGGAAATCAAACCAGCCTGGTGTATCGGCCATTGTGAGAGCAGTGTGCCCTCGTCCACTACAAACACAGGAAAACTGAGCTTTTACTTTGTGGAAGCTCTTTTTCATGTGCCTCCAGCAGAACTAAAGATAAAGATAAAAAACTGGAATCATGTGCAAGAGAAATGCACAATGCATTATGTATGATGGTTACACCATTTGTTTAGAGGATTAGGGCACACTTCAAAGATACCTTTCCCTCCCTTTCCTTGTCCAACCAACAACAATAAAATGCGCAATGCTTGTATAAATGATCCAGTTTTTAATTTACACAGTGATTTCATAATATTGTCAGCAAAAGTGAGTCACATCTAAAACATTAAAAGTGTTCAGATTTCTTTCTTTTTTCCTAGACATGTACTGAGCGAAGCTGATTTATACCAGAGAGAATAGTTTACTGTGGTTAGTTGCTACAGATGTCCTCTGGCTCATGTAGAGAATTACAACAGCAGGGAAGATGGTGATTAATCATCTGATGTTATCAGCCACTCCCTAATGAAAACAAGCTACATCTTCTCTTGATCATTTCACTCATTTCAGTCCTCCTAAGTCTCTCTGTGAGTATTGATATTTTTCTGTCATCTGTAGCAGTAAAATAAGCCCCTGGTCTGATTCAGCAAATTTTCACTATAAATATCAGTGATCAATGACCGTTAGAGCAGTGGGGCTGCTGCTGCTGGACATTAATGCCATCACAGAGAGATGTCACCGCTCACCGAAATGATGACAGGGATGAAATCCTGAAATGAACAGCATGGATGGAGTGTTATGTTTGTATCATTTCCCCTTCACAAATTAATGGATCACAATAATTTAGTTTTTTATATGTTCTGTATTTATAAAATGTATGCATTCTATTTCTAACATTTTTGCATTGTAATTGATGATCTCTACAAATAAGAGATTAAAAACTTAATGGATTTGTTTCAGGAAACAGATTGCTGGGCGTGCTAGAATATAGCTTGGCCTCCTTCCAGTTAGTCGTTTTTGTCATTCATTAGTCTGTAAACCACCACCACTTATTGGTTTCCGACAAAACGTAGAAATAATGCATTTTACGACACTGCTGTATTCCAGTATTTTCAACATTTAAGCTCAATGTGTCTTGTTTGTTTTTCAGTGTAATGCAAGAAGCACACTTTAATCACAGCTCCATTTGATTTTATTAATGTTTGACCAACTATAGACAAATACCTACAGGAGGGAAATGAGGAATGTGTGTGTGTGTGTGTGTGTGTGTGTGTGTGTGTGTGTGTGTGTATTCATATATATGTAGCAAAATGAAAATTATTACAAGGAAAATGAAATAAACATGAATATGAATAGACATACAAGTATAAATCAAAGGAGTGTTGCACAAATCCAAGCACTTGGTCACAAAAGTAATGTAATAAAATTATCAAACATTTTTTAAAGACTTCATTTAAATAATACATTCGGTGTAATAGACAGTAGGGGACAATGATGGTCATTAAAAGCATTTACTATAATAAACAACTATTCTTTATCTTTACAGATTGTTTTTGGTTGAAACGTTGCTAACGAAATTAAAGGGAACTGTGATTCATAAGTGCCAACACTCCTTGTGTTTTCATCGTTCATCCTGTGTTGCCTCTTACCAGATTTTCAACTCAATGAACTGAGAACACAGGACCTCATGAACTTTGTAAATGATCACGCAAGTGTGACACTGTGTGTCAGGAGTTGTGGCTTATGCATAGCTGATAGACCAGTGTTTGTCCAATTGATCAAACTTTATAATAACATCTGTTCTTATCATTGCAACCTTTCTATAAACTGCTACACTCATTACGTAGGTATTAATATTTGATACTATTCTACAAATCCTGAGGCATGCTGTGGTTTAGGCTGATAAATATTCAGTAGCTAATTACATATGATTGTGATGGCTCTTTATTACTCTGTGTGGAACAAGTTCAGTACAGCAGTATTGTGGCAACATAGAGAAAGCCAAAGATGCAGAGATGTGAAATTGCTTCAGGAAGAACCAAACCAAAGTCCACTGCTTTACATTTGACTCAGCCGGTCTCTTAAAGTAAGTATTCATTTTAGTGTAGTACCAGTAATAAATCCTGATTAGAATTTACCTAGTTTCGCCATGGTTCCAATCTAATATGTGTAATGTCTGATGAGGGGGATGAAATTAACTATCTAAATCAATTTAAATTACATCTTAGAAATTTAACAATGGTGAATTAAACCCTCCTCGATTACAAATTCTTAATATTATATTTTGACAACTTTAGGCTATAGCCATAAATTGGCAGCTAAGTGACTGATCTGAGGTTACAACTATTATCTTAACAGTAATTACAAAGTCCTGCCCTCATAACACAGGAGAATAAGTTTTTTAGGTCCATTAATGGTGTGTGGAAAATGGAAATACAATTTACTAATGATTGGTTATGTAGCAGGGTTGGTATCATTATCACATTATGTCCAAAAATCAAGCACAGTCAACTTAAAAAATTCAATCCACTGAATTGAGATGTGTAGCAGGAACAGATAATCACCAAGAAAATAATTGATGTATAAATGCATAAAATAATAATAATGTTCTTGCAAACTAATTCTGGTAATCTGCCAACACATTCTGGAGAGAACATATGTCGCCATCAGGTTGACTGCAGCACTGAAAATTATAGCAACTCATGCAACAATCCGCAGTCTGGAGCACTGCACTGTAACTGTTTAAGATGTTTATGTCACTTTATTTATCCATAAAATGAACAGACATTTATGCAAAGTAAAATGTTTGCTCATTTTATATAAGTCTTAAAATACCAACCAGTTTTGAAGTCAGATTGCATCTCATGCATGAGGGTGAATTTCACAGATTATCTACTCATGAATCACTAGGGTGCTCACAATGCACAGTAAGATTAGAGCATAATGATGCATCACACACTGCACAATAAGATTATCTCGACAGAGCAAGCTATACGCTTCCTTTAGCTTTAGCTCTCTCACACACACACACACACACACACACACACACACACACACACACACACACACACACACACACACACTCTCTCATATCCTTCTGTCTCCTGTGCACAGACATTCCCCATCTCTCCTGGTTATACACAAACACTATCTTACTCTCTCCTTCCATGTACTTAGGATTTGTCTTGAAAGACACTTTAGCCTCAACAATTATATTACAATTATATATATACAATTATATATGTATATATATAGTAGTGTAACAGACAGTGATGGTGAAGCACAGGTTCACAACATTTATTAGAGAGGTTGTCGTTTTCTATATTGTATATCTATATATATCCCTATAAACTCAGGGTTAGGATTATCATGACAGCTGTGATGTGAGCTGAAAGAAACAAGGTCATAGCTATTAATGCAACTTGGTCAAACCCTAACGTTGTGATGAGCATGATTAATCACCATGACCGAGACAAGTATACAATGATGGACTTTGAGATTACAAGACAATTGACATATCAGGGACTGGGATGCAGTCCTGAGTACAATCACCCAACAATATAGTCTGATGTTACCCATTGATTTAGCAGTGTCCAGCCTGGTGGGGAGGGAAGCTCATCATCCTTGTACCCATTGGCCTGAAGTGGCCCTAGACATGCTCCCACAGCTCCCTCTCTATCCTCCTCCTCACTGACAAGATCATCTGCTCTGTGCAGGAACATAAATAGTGATTGGAGTAAAACTTCAGATATTCGCATGTGTGAGAGTTTTTCCTGTACACAGTGAACATCAACATTCACACAAACACGTAAAGATAAATTTGTGGAGTGACCACAACAGTAAGATCAAGAATGCACTTTGATTTGTGATCTATTAATCATTTTTTTCTTCATTATTGATATTTTAAACTCAGCAATTGGCAAGACCACAGCCACCAACTGAATTTATGTAATAAAGAAAGAAATATTTTTCAGAATGAAATATGAAAATTGTTTAAAAATATTTGTCTGGTGCTTCCGGTAGAATGTGCCAATTTACCATTGACGTGCAGCACTGTCGTAATTGTAAATTTATTCTCTGCCAAATATTTAGTCAATAATAATCTTTCAAGGACAGAATATCCTAAGTGTTTTTACACACACCTATAGTAAAGTATAAGTTATAGAGTTCGCTCTATGAATCGTTGAGCGACAATGTTTAATTGAAATTGAGATAGATTTTTAAGGACGATTTTTGTTGCAAAATCAATTTGAGCTGTGTCTGCAGACCAGTTGTTTTGTACGTCACTCTTCTTGAGCCACCTTTTCGCTTTGATGAATTGCTCTGTATGGTTTGAGCAAGTCCTTTGCGAGCTCACATTTTGTGCTTGTGCCCTGAATTAGTCTGACATTTCATGCCTGAATGCCTTCATGACATTTAGTTTAAGGAAATATCATGGTCTGCTGAACTGTCCAGGACTAACCACAAACACAGATGAATATGGAATACACTGCGCTGGGATACAGTTTTAAACAGTATATTACTGTTCACATCAGAGAGATGGTGATGTTTAGATTTTGGAAAAAAAAAAATGTAGTATTATACCTGTGTAGTTTTTCAGTTTGATTAGTCTTTTAATTAGGTGTTGTAAGACAAATTTGATTTTCCTTAGGAATAAATGTCCAATGACAAGTATGTCATTGGAATATTTCCCTGAAGCATTTCTATATGATTGCTTTTCTGGTTTATTTATTTTCTGGTCATAAAGAGAAATGTAATATGTTGAAATGATGAGCAGGTCTCTTGATTGCTTTGAGATTGAAGAGGTAAGTCTCTTCTAACATAGAGGGTTTTTTTTTCTCTTATTGATTCAGTCCACATAACTTATTAAAAACAGAGCATAATTTCAAAACCCAAATGACAACACAGACTGCAGTGGAGCCTCCATTAAATCAGGACTAATCATCTCTACAGATGTTTTACTGAAACATGTTTTCATCCTTTTTGGAATAGATATACATATTTTATCATACTTGGGGCTACAGCTAAATGTAAAGCCCAATTCAGCTTATTATTAGTAGTATTATTTACAGGTAATTATTCACAAGATGTCTCTATCTGAAAATCGATTAGTGTTGAAAGGAGAACCAGATATATCAGCTCTTTATTTAATTGAATTTTCTTTTTCAAAATCAGCTGCCCACAATACAGTTTGAATGCCACGTGTGTTATGCTTCTAGCGGCTAATGTAGCCGTGACCAACTAGCCTCAAGTGGAGCTGAGGAGTGAGCTACAAAAGTGAGGGACTGAGAGAAAAAAAAATAAGAAAGATATTCAGTTGCTTCTAACTTTCTCTCTGAGTGATCAATTTAGGAAGTAAATATAGCCGACACTTAACTTATATGTTTGTTGATTTTGTCAGACAAATGTCGCGGTTACAAAATCAGCAGCTAGGAAATGACTTGCAAGTGACTGCTAGTCAACATTTATTTTAATGGGATGTGTTTCAGTCACTATTTCATACTTGTTCTGTTGTCTGATGAGAAGAGCATTATTGGGAATTTATCCATTTTAAAATGCTATAAAACCCGATTTAATTTAGCAATGCAGAGCAGTGGCCTAGAAATGACTTGGAAGTGACATGTAGTCTAATGGGCTGTGTTTCAGTCACTATTTAAAGCTTTGTTCCATTGTCTGACAACAGAAACAGAAAAACATGTAAAGCTTCATTGGAGTGTATGAAAATACTGTATATGTGAACACAGAGAGTGGGAGAGAAGCAAACAGATGAAGGACTCAAACAACTGACACTAGACAATGCAAATAGAACACAATAACGCCATAAATATGTAGGGCTGGATTGAAAAAATCGAGTCTAGTCTACAGTTTTTTACACTCTCCAGTGGATATGTGAAACTATTACAATGAGATCTGTCCACGTGAGTGTAGGTGTAGTGCAGGAGCCACCGGAACGATGCATTGATGTAACTGCTTTGGGTCCATTCGTAATGTATATGTAATGTAATATTTTAATAATGCACCAGGTTAGAGGAACAATTTATAGCATTACTTCTCTGAGAATCTCATTCATATCCAAGCAAAAATTGATATTGTAACTGAAGTGAATCTCTAAGTTAATCGGTATTGAATCAAATTGGGACCTTGTGAATCGGAATTGAATCGATTCAGGAAATCACTGGCAATACCCTGCCCTACAAATATGCTAATTAGTGTATTACATCATCTAGTGACATTTAGCAACTCTTCCATCAGGCTTTAGCTACTTGCTTCTTCTTCTGTTCTTTGCTTCTTGATTGAATATATGTACATAGAAAAGGGGAAGAATGTAAAGAAAGTAACTGTGAAAATGATTACTTGAAGACTTAGTAAAGAATTTCATTTTTTTATTATCTCAGCTTCCTTTTGCTCAACTGTAACCCACAGAGCACCAAGCCTGAACAGTGAGTTTATGTTATGTAATGTACTTTCCGCAGCCAGTGATGCCTGTGGTTACAGGTCTACAGTTCACCCAGATTACAGAAGATGGCAATTAAGAGCCACAGTTACCAGCACTGAGCAAGAGGGGTCATAACAGCAGCGTGGGCTTGTGTGTATCAGAGCCTTGAGGGAGTTTTAGTGGTTTATTGGCAAAGCACTATAGGGGAACACAGTGTCAGAGGCTAAGGAGGATAAGTGAGTTTGATGCAGTGCACAGCTTGGATTTTTTTCCCTCCTCCCTTTTGCATGTGATGCCTTTGTGGTGACTAAATGGCTCTGACACTAGAGGTTAAGGTGGCAATTAAAAAGTGTCAAGGAAGTTCCTTGTGTGTTAATACACGCCTCCCTTTCACCTCCCTCTGTCACTTGATATTGAGTGTCTTTTGAAACCTGGCCCTTTTGTCACCATACATAGTCGTATAACTCACTTCATTAATGCTAATTTCTCTCTGTCTCTCTCCTTGCGTTGCTCTCTCCCTCAAAAAAACAACAAGTCTGTATAGTGGGCAGCCCTTATGGTGTGATTGCACGTGGGCTCCAAGTGTTGAAAGATAAATAACTAATTAACTAATGGAGCAATTAAGTCGGGGCAGTTGAAAACAAACAGAACTGAACTGCTTCCTTTAGTTTCCTGTGGAAAAAAGAAAGACACAGTGAGGCAAGGTGCAAACAACTTTCTAAAATGTTTACTGCAAAGTCTTGTTTTTCTTAATAATATCTTACTCAAAGTGAAGAATTATGTCTTCAAGCATTTTTGGCCTTTTTAAACATACAATGAGTGGATGGTTGGTCCTCGTAGAACTTTAGCATTCTCAAAGCAGTCCCACCAAATGTATTATTCATGCAAGAGTTTGTCATTGTTTATAAGAATGTTTGTCCCATTGGATGAATACATCCCTTTGAATGCAAATTTGTATAGCTATTGGGACAATGGAAAGTTTTGCAGTGTTTGGAAAAAAGTTGATTAAAAAAATGGTATAATCAATGCAGTAAGTTTTCCAGTTGTCAAAATGAAACATACTTGTTTGATTGTGAATTTCTCATATGGTTGAACATGCAGTCGAACATTCCACCTTGTGTGATGTCCCCCTTCTTCAATTTGTATATCTCATTTCACTCTAGGTACCCATGTTTAACTTGTTTCCCAAGACTTACTTACGTGGGACCTTTTACACCCAGCCTGATGTCATAAGAAAGTGCATGTAATGTTGCTGTGTATATTATGATTACACCTATTCCATATGGAGTGAGTATTTTAAAAATCTGTCTTTTTTTAAACTAAAAGAGGGATGAAGTAGCCAAATTAAATCAGTTTAAAAAGTGTGTTTGTTTTGCCTCTATTAAATAACCCTCCTGATTATTTCAAGAAACTACAGCCCTGATAATGAGGAGTGAGCTCAGAGGCTCTTGACTAAAATTTGTTTTATTAAGTAGTTTATTTTGTAAAATATTTTTTCATGCAGTCCAAAGAACACTATAGTAATCCACAACAAATGAATCATTTAATTATCATGTGTCATGCACAAGGAAATTAAATGTATTATACAAACCACTCCAGAAACAGTGTTTGAAGTTCTCATCCCTCTTTAGCAGCCATGTGCTGGACCGTCTAAAGGCGACTGAACTGAGGTTCAAGACTTCAGGTTATACTGTAGTGCAGTTAATAAAATGATGAAGGCCTGATGATTTCTTGTGCTTAATTCATTTCTTAAGATAGTTCCTAACATTCAATTTCTTTTCAAATCAGGAAAGAAGAATCATTTTCCTTCAGGTCATTCTGTGGGTTCAATTCATCAGTTTTTTGAAAATAACCAGTGGAAAGCAAACCAGTTGCTTTTCTGGTGTCAAACCCTTCACACAGAGACCAACACTTGTTTCAAATATAAAGCCATAAAAGATTTTCTCTTGGGAAGACCTGTGAATTGCCATATAACACGTTTTGTGAGTGTGCTACTGCTATGACAGTGTTTTCTGTTTGCTGTTGAATATTTCCAGGTGTGTGACTGATGAGTTGATCTGTGTGTATTCCCAACTATAGTAGCTGCGCATGCATTATGACTTAATTAACAGTGGTAAGATATCCTTATGGGAAACATTAGGATACTAATCTGAGCTGCAGAGAACCACGACAAGCTCAGTTTAAACAATAAACCTAGGACAACGTGAAAAACCATTATATACTGTCTTAACTTGATCTCCCACTTCCACTAAAAGAAGTATAAAGCTAAATATTGCCTTCAGTGAAAACAACATGAAACGTGAAATACCGTATTTAAAAACATTCACTATTCTTTAATGATAAAGTTTTGGTTGCAGTGTATTAAAACTGAGAATAGTTGACTGTTTAAACCTCTGTAGGCAGCAGAGAAGTTTATTAATTCACTTTCAAGTTGTCATATTCTATAAACCGTATTTGCCCAAATTGTTTTGGATTCAGTTTTGAGGCTGACTCCATTGTTAGTCATTTTCATTTTTATTTCATTGCCACTGCTGCTTTGAGCAGGTATCTTTTATAGAGTTGTGGCACTCTGATATTCAAATGTCCCAGGGCACTATTTAATTGGAATTCACCAATTCTGTGGTCTTGGAGCAAATATGCTATGAGTTTTCTCACAGCATATTTCTTCAAAGGCTTTTAATGTGGTCATCTGAAAAAAAGAAAACTATTCTCTCTCTCTGTTTCCCTTCCTCTCTGTTCAGTGGTACAAAACTTTTATATAGTTGTGCAGTTCTTTCACTAGTACACAAAACCGACTGAAGGCTGTATATTTTTGTTAAACTATCACTAAATGCATGTTTTATGTCTAACTCTGTCACAGACAGAGTTACAGAGATGAGGCACTAACTGTTATCAAAGTTCAAATTTAATGAACATATAGGCTGACTTGAGGATGTGTTTTTTGTGCAGTGTGTCTAATACTGACAGACAAAGGCACGGGAAAAACTAAGTGTATGAAAATATGGTTGGACATAATGTCAGTCACCTGCTTAAATATTTCTTCAAGATATTGTTCAATGGACTGAAAACAAAATCACTTCAAACACCAAAATGTCACCAGTGTCCTCAGAGCTTTCTCTGTTTAAAGCGGTGCTACTTTACTAAAATTAATTACCTTGAAACTGACGTGATGTTCCACAAAACAGCTGTTGCGGAGTGACCTTTGCCTGTTGGTGATGTAGCATGATCATAAAATGAAGCCATCTCTTGTTTTAAGTGCAGCTTTATCACCCAGGTAGTGACACAACAGCGAATATGGACAGCTTTTTATTACATCCATCTGAAAGGACGACTGTGGGTGTGAGCGCTTTATACTGTAGATGTCACTCCTTGTTAAGAATCTTGTTATATTTAGTCCATGAGCAGGCTACTGAAGTGCTTTCTGTTGTGTATGTATGCCCCCTCATCATGTTGCTCTTCTCTTAGGTCTCTTTTTTCTAGATGTTTCCATACTTTGTTTCCAGAGAAAGAGAATTAATTAATTATTTCCTTCTAGCAAGTATCAAGGGCAAAATGTCTGACAATTCGTTCATATTTTTTCATTGAAATTAATGATTGCTTAATTTTTTCCCTTATTAATTTTGATTAATTGATTAATTTTTGTTTGAGGGCACAATTTAGTGATTCAAGACTACAATGTGTTAATTATAGTCTTGAATCACTAAATTGTTCACTCAAATGACTTAGTCCAGTCATAAAATGAGGCTCTTGGCTTTAAGTTACAGTATTGGTAGCAATAGGAAGTGAAGTTAATTGTTGTTGTGGCAGTAAGGGAGGAGCAGCACAACCATCAGGACAATGACAACTGTGAATTAGTGTAGAGATGGTCTCAAATGACTTAATTCATTCCCCTAAAACTAAAATAGTTATACTGTTCTATTTATTTCATTTGTCCTGTTTACTTGACAGTCTTTCTCATATAGATTTGATGCTACATCAGATGTTGTTTTGCTGCTCTTGGTTTATACTCTCTTGCTGGTTCAGCTGTCAAGTGTAGCTGTTACAGTACATGAACACACATGACGTGAAGCAGTGAAAGTTGTCAGGTCACGGACAATCTAAACAGGCCTCTTGGGTTGAATAGTTTTATTTTGACATCCCTTAAAGCTGCACTAATAAATATTTTATATTAACAATGGATTAAGTGATTGTGTGTAATGTAGAAGAGGTTGCTCACAGTGGACAATTCACAGAAAGTTATCATCTGACTCTGAAGTTTCTCTCAGCTCCAGAGTATTTTATCATTTTTAAGCTCATGGTTTTGCTTCTCTAGGCCGCCAGCTTTGCTGATATAAACCTTGTTTCCAGCAGCAGCACGCAGAGGTTTTCATTTAATAGGGTTTCACAAACTCACTGTCCACTACTCAGCTAGCACCAAACAGCAGCCGGACAAAGTGAGAATTAAGCAGCTAAAGAGCCAGATATTTTCCTCAGGAGTTGGTGCTAACCAAAACAGTAAAATGAGTATTGGACTTACATTCATCAGGCGGGCACAAACAAGACTATTTTAAGGGTAATGTTGATCTGTGTGTACTTGCTGTGTGTAAATAAGCAACTTTTTTCTCATTCAGCATTTAGAGACTTTGTAGACTGATGATATGTCATTGTGTTTACAGTGTTTCAACTGCCCCCAAGTACCCCCTACAAAAAGAATGAAAAATATTGATCAATCAGTCATCAAATATCTAATCTGTGCACTGCAAATGATCAAAAATTCAGAAATTCTACCTCTTAAGTCTGCCAGGCTTTTATAGCACACTGTTATTGTTTAATAGCTCGATTAATCCTTTGTCTTCTGCTTGCTTCTACACTTCTTCCTTATCTATTTACTGTACATATGCTAAAGAAAAAAAGCCAAACTCTATGTCTGCCGACTTGCATTGTATACTGCATGTACATATTAATTGCCAGGATAATCACAGACTCACCAAATTGATGCCGTTTCTCTATTTTGCCCCAGCTTGAGTGACATTATGGCACAAGTTTCCAGTTAATTTCCATAGCTGGTTATATAGCAGTTTCAGTGTAATGAACAGATGTTCATGCAGAGCAGTGATATTTACCATTCTGCAGCAGCGTCTCTTTCAGCCGTCGGGCTCTGGAATCCATGGATGTGCTTAAGCGCAGCATGAGTGTGTTGATATTGGTAATATCTCATCACGTCTCCTCTAACATAGATATGCGGCTAAATCTCTCCTTCCCCTGATGACTTCAACTGTTGCGTACATAAGCTGTTTCATCCTGCCCAATCTCCAAGACAACATCCAGACACAACATGAAGCAGATCAATGAACATTGCTAAAAGCTATTCATATAGAAGGACAAAAAAACAAGTTAAAAATAAACTCTGCAGGAAGGAAGAAAACATGGAGGAAGAAAACAGAGTTAAGATGCAAACCAGCAAGATTTTATAATTAAAGACCAGATTTGTTGTTATTATTTGTTACAGGACATGCCTGATAGGATAATCTGCACACACACACACACATTGCAGTCGCCTTCTGGTGTCTGTGTATGCATGAGATTTGAGTGATGCTTCTCCTCTGTTGTCTTTGTCTTTGGCATTGTATTGTTTAAGTAATTGGCTGGAGGACCATTAGTCACTGAAATCACCAGATTGCAAATTGATTATTAACACTGAAAAGGACATTGGAATCTGGCAGTTGATCTTTGGTTTTTGTGTTATTTATTTTTATGTTTGCTGTAGTTAGTTATCAGTTGAGCTGCATTATACATGTTGATAGCACCGAGGAGCGTAACATGGCTGCACCTAAGAACCTGAAGAGGAATACAAAAGATGTTCTGACTTTGTATACGAGCATAAACATAAAGTTCACATTCAAAATGATTGTATCACTGTTATGACTTATTTATCAGCACAACTGCCCTTGCATATATTTTGATTAATTAAAAGTCTTTAAAATCATCTTTCAAGCAGAAATACCAAACTTTGCCCAGTTCCACCCTCTAAATTGTGGGGATTTTCTACCTTCCCCTGTCTTAATAAACTAAATGTCTTTTAGTGTTGAACTGCTTATCAAACATATTCAGTCAAGAAATTTGATGGCATTACCTTAGGTATTCTCACGGATTTAGTCAAGAAAATAGTCAAACTAAAAATAATCATTAGTTGCAGCCCGCATTCGACTATCTTCATTTAACATACATTAAATAGCATCCTTGTTTTTTCATACACAGTCAAACAGTCTTTTCCTTTTTCATTTGAGTGAAAAAAGATACATTGCAGAATTAGAGTCTTTAAGTGTTTATCATTACTTTATGCCCTACTGGGTTGATTTGACCCATTTTTAAAACTATGATCATGCATAGTGTCCCCACAACTAACACTGGATATAGTATTAATCTGTATTCTTCAGAGTGTGAATACAGTGTGAACCCCAGGTTTACTGTGCACAGCTCCAGTGGGAAGGAGACCTACCTTTTGACCTAAGTGTGCTTCCCTCAGGTCATCTTATTATGTAGTCATCTGCCCTGCTGTTTGATCGGCAGTTACCTTGTGTGCTGTGGGTCCTTATATGAGAATGACAAGATAATGATGTGCTGCTAAATGGACCTATATCACATTTTTTTTTGAATTAGCAATACAGAGAGAGAAAAAAACACAATATTCAATCAAGAGTCATCACTCTTAATGAATCCACTCAGCCACAAGCAATCCAAAACTGAAAAGGATTATTGTGCTCTCCGTTAGTTTTTGGTATTTAATTGATAAAGAGTGATTTTAAGACAGTTATGGCAGGTCCCCTATTAAGTGATTCATACACTGTATTTGCCCCATGTCATTTCAGATTAAGGACTGGATAATGATGAAGAAGTAAAACCAGGACATATCAGGGGGGAAAAAGTGTAGAAATGACTCAGTGACAAAATCCAATACTATTAGCTTAATAGTGTATGGCAGCCAGAGAAAGAGACAATATTGGCATGCATGTCTTATTTTAAAACGGAGAAGAAACACAATTATGAAAACTATATGAAAGCTGAACCCAACATAAAACCCTGAAGTTGAACAACAGGGGGAGCAGCTCTACTTTTGGAAGATCAATATGTGGTTTCAAAATATATTAACTCCAAAGTAGAGTGAAAAGAAATAGTTGAGTAATTGATGCGCCAGAATATTTAAGTGACTTTTCAAGCAGAAAATGTCACAAAATTGACTAGTTCCAGCTTCTTCAATGTGAAGATGAAGATTTGCTGCTTTGATTTTTCCTATATGATGGGAAATCGAATATTTTTGGGGGGTTTTGGCCTTTTTTTTAGACTGCACAAGCTATTTGAGAGCCCCAGCTGCAACTCTAGGAAATTATGATTTTTAATCCAAATGATTAAACAGTTAATCATAAACAGTCTGCAATTATCAGTAATAAAACAATCAAAAGTTGACTACTTGAAACTTTATCTACAAAATCAAAATGCACATGGCATGAAATTCAATGCATTTTGAGATTTGATTTTTTTTTTTTTTTTTTTTTTGCACTATCTACTGTCCTTCTCAAGTCCTCTCAGGAGACGAGTAAGGTTTATTTTTGTGTCATTCTTAAGTCAACAGACTGCGTTTGGTTGTCCACCATTTATTTGTTTGTCTTCCTGGTTGCAGTCCCTACAGTGAGCAGGCAGTGCTGTATGAAACGCAAGGGGCATTTCCATCCTACACCTCTTCATCTGACATCAAGGATAATGGCCTCTGTCAGCCTGTTAAAGGTTGGTCCAGCAACCTCTCTGTCACATCAGCATCAGCCTGTATTTCCATAACCTTGTCACTTTTATTGCGGCATGAATCGGTGTAAGGTCAGCCAAGTCCTGGCAGTGTGGATAGTAACAGGGCATGAGGTTAATTAAAAGACTGAGCAGATGAACCCCTTACACCCCCTACCCAAAAGCACCACCATCATCACACAAAGGCACAGACACACATCTACACACCCTTTGTCAACCAAATAATAAATTACATGTGAAAGCTTTGATGCACACCAAAGCCTGGTACTGAACACTTAAACCCAGTGCAGCATGTAGTAGATCCACAAGCAATGTGTGCTCCCTCTCTCTAGGCAGTTTTGTCTGCCACTACGAGTTATGCTCACCTCCTAGTAATGGTGCCTCCAGGCTTGAAATTAGCACAATTTACCCCACTCTGTGGCACGTCTTGGTGCTGAAAACCAACTGGTTGCACCACTCCCCGCTCCTGATAAGCCCATACGACAGAGCAAGCCAAGGACATAAGGGAATATAAAAGTTGTCAGCTTACATGACCAAGTAGTGTTGTGTGAAATGACTTTAGCCCGACATTGTTAACGCTGAGCGGGCTGCCTCCGCCATGCTCGATAAAGGCAAATAAAAGGCCAGATAAAGCCCTGACGGAATGCTGTGTGTGTGTGTGTGTGTGTGTGTGTGTGTGTGTGTGTGTGTGTGTGTGTGTGTGTGTGTGTGTGTGTGTGTTAGGGGTTGGGGGGGTATAAAGTTTGCCATCTAATCCTTGGCCTCTATTATAGCCAGTGTTTAGCAACACAGACACCCTTTGCTCCATTCATCCTTGAAGACTTTCTCCTTTTCTGTGTCACTCTCACTCTCCCATTCTATCACTCTATCGACTCTTATCACTCAGACTGATAAAACCCATACATAAAAAGTGCAAATATTGGTTCAAGAAATGCAGTTTTTGAACATCTGTTTGTTTATTTGTGTTGTTGTCTTTTCATTGTTTGTTGATTAGGTTTATTGTGCTGTTCTGTTAATCCAGAGCATTGTCTATCATCTACACAGACGGCTCAAAATAAAAGAGTCGGTTACTGAAAGCCAAAGTATCCGAGAAGCATAAAATATGCACCATGTAAGAACAATGCCCCTGCTGCGAGGGACCGTTGTCACATGTCATCTGTCTCTCTCTGCTAATGTTTAATGTTGCTCTATACTATCCAATAAAAAGGGTCCTTTAGGGGGATGTGTTGGGGAAGGGTGAGCAGCAGAAGGTAGAGCCAAGGCCCATCCAACCAGCCCCAGAGAGAAGAGAGAAACCATAGACATGACAAAACCATAAGTCTATTTGATTAGGACATTCTCACTGCTACTGCTGGCCGTGTGCTTGCTAATTAGCATGAGTACAATTCATTACCCAGGGAGACATGGGATTATGTCTCTGGATCACTCAGCAGCTAAAAGTTTTGACACTCTCTAATTTAACAGATGGAGAGCTCACTTAACTTTGCCAGCTCCCTATAGGGAAGTGGTGTTATTAAAGGGAGGGGAGAAATGCAATCGTGTGAATGTGTGCGTATGAGGGACAGAGAGAGATGAGAGAAAGCAGTGTTTATGTTGAAGATACTAATTGCATTTGATTGGATCAGCAAAAAAATCAGCTGTTTCACAGCAGTAGGAACTACAGCGGATACGGTTGCATGTAACATCACAAATCATCTGACATGTACATCCAAGACCAGTGTTGTGTGATGAGTTAACATGCTGGAATAAGACTAATTGCTCATTATTTGTGTCTGACTGCATTTTTGCTATATGAGTAGTAGTGAGTTGTAGTTTCAAGTGAATTCTATAGATATATTTTTGGTCACATCTTAGGTTTGTGCACAGAGCGCATACACACGCCCTCACGAGATTTTTGCGTTCTAGTCACAGCAAAGCATTGGATTGACCTTTAAGAGGAGCTCTCAAGTGATCACATGTTTAATATCCAATCAAAGACAATGCTTTACCCCAAAGTACATCTGTTTATTTTAATCCTTACATTCTACTCAGAGATGCATTATTCTGCAAAAACATGGTTTTAATTTTTACATTCTGAAATCCTTAAAATGTGAAATAAACTATTCAATATATAAAAATCGATAAAATAATGAAATGGAATAACAAATTCCTGTCAGAATTGCGTAACAAAAAGAATGTAGTACCACAGTGACAAGTGCAGACAATGATAATGTGTGAAAAGTTATTGAAAACAATATCAATTCTAGCAAAATAGAAGCAACATCCTGTCAAATGTTCAAATAGTCTCTATTGTGAATTCTGTAATTAAATGATATTTTGTGTTGTCACTCCGAACATGTCTCAGAAGGTGTGTGCACCTCTGTCTGCTGCTGACATCTACAGACTCCACTCTTAACTATGTTAAAAGATGCCTGGAGCTCATTTTTAAATGAAAATAATTTTTTGATAAACATGAGCCAAGATTTAAACAACAAGAACAAGGTTTTATAAGTGAATAACACAGAAGTTATTGTGTTTGCGGAACAGTATTTGATCATAAGCAGGATGTCATATATGGCTATCATCTGGGTCTCCTGCAGGGGCCTATATCCTGATAATACACTCATTTGGAGAGCCCACGTTGAAGCCCTGCTCCATTCAGCAACTGCACATACTGTATATTTAGTTACCATGATGCAGGTGATTAGTCAAAGTTAATGCTCTTATTTCATAATCCAGTTCTATAGATGGGGATGGGAATAGATAAAATTTTATTGATACCAGTGCCATTATCGATTCTGCTTATTGATCCAATTCTTTATCGATTCCTGTGGATTTTCTGTGTGGGAAAAAGTAGGCCTATACCAATTTTCAAGTTTACAGGTTGTTGTTCGTGCTGACTGCCTCTCACGAAAGTGTGACGTCATTGTTTTGAAAGAAAGTAAGTGGAAGGCATCAATAAGGGAATAGTTAAGCATAAGGGCAAATGATGTAGATGGATCGAACCAGTTGGAACCGATTCTCGATTCCCATCCCCATCTATGGAGCATTATAATGACAGCACAGTATTGTAATTAGTCTAAACAACTGAAATCTCAAATTCTTTGTCTGGTACAGTCTCCTGTTAATATAATAGCCACCTCTTTAATCCATTTACTGTATGAGTACTCGAGCATAGTAGTAGTTCCTGACCCCTATGGTATCCTTTGCCCCAAATTTCAATTTTTGTGTTCTGGTAAAAATTGATGGTCTTTCAGTGTGAAACCATTCATACCTTTGACAGTCAACCTTCAGAAGTAATATAAAATCAATCTCACAGGTTTTGTGTACCATTTCTTCACTGCCATTTTGAACATGAAAAGCACTGAAGAAGATAATGTATGTATGGGAATCTATTACCTTTGATGTTTTAGCCACAACAGGGATTTGTACTGCTGGTTGGCCCATCACTTTGGATCCAGACTGAAATACAGGTAGCTCAACAACTATTGGGTGACTTGCCCTTGAAATTTGGTATACACTTTCAGGTTCCCAGAAAATGAAACGCTAGCATTTAGCAGTTTAGTAACTTACTTTGTTCGACTGATCACAAGGCCGGCTGTGTGCTTGCAGTTTTCTTCCACAGAGTAATTTTACAGAGATGCCTTGTATTACAAAATATAAAGATACATTTTGCTTCAAATTCCAATCCATTCAGAACAATGTTTCATGTAGCATTGTCCAGACCCATCCAATCATGTTCCATATCTTAACACATGAGCAGTATTTCCCATTTGTATAAGGTGTGAACAGCATTTCTAGTCTGGACTTCTTGATAAAATGGAGATGAATTGAGCCCAGACTCCACCAGTCATTCATCAGTTATGACTCTGAGCTACTGAGGAAAAAAATAAACAAACACAGACATCCATAGATGATATCTGAGCTGCCAGTGACAGTTTGTACATTGCGTGTCCTCCATGACCAATGAAATCACAACGGTGATTACTGGGTTACCAACGTTTTGTTTTTTTTTCTCCTCAGTACCAACTGAACTTTCCAACTCCATTAGGGGAAACAGCAGCAACATCTTCTCCTCAGATGAAAAGATATGCTTTTGAAGCTTTTTTTTTTTTTTTTTTTAACTGCATTCACGCTTTTAAATCCTGAGATAACAGAGGGAAGAAATGAGAAAGGCTAGTCATGATTCACAGTCTGACCAACTTGCCAGACTTGTCTGGCAGGCACAGCTAATATGCTCATGTACAGTATTAGCTTCAGATAAATGCAACCAGGATTGGAGGCTGAGGAGTCCGTTTACAGAATTTATGATAGTTTTTCTATGGTAACAGCCAAAAAAAGAATTTACTAAAATGAGACACTAAGACTAGGTTAAGATAACAGCAATATAAGGAAAGGACTGGAGGACTAGGTACTGTTTCTTTTTCTGCTCATAGTAATCTGTCCTTCTTTCCATTCAGTTTTTAATCTGGCCATCAGCGTGTCCACACCTATCACAGTGAACACAAAATCTCTCACAACTATGTGTGTATGTCTGTCTGTTTTACTGGACATCTCCCTCAGTCTTGCATGACCAAAGATTTAATTGACCGCCACTCAAAGAGCAAAAAAAAGGGGCGACATGTTCAAGGAGAGGCCACTTTTATCAGACATGCCTTTAGAATAAAGTTTCACATTGAGAATTGCTCTCAAATTTAATTAGTGTCTCCCCTTCCTCGTTAGGCTCTGCATTTTGCTTCTCGTTTCTGTCTTTCAGGCTGTCACACGCGTTGGTGCTTTCGCTTTCCCACTCCATCTTTCTCCCCTTTAGACCCTTGTCACTCAGCCAGACGCCTCCTAAGATACTTGTGCTTCTGCTCGATGATTACTTTAGCTCTGACATCAGTACAACTGTCACTGATTATGAAAAATTAGGTCCCCCTCTGGCCTCCTCCAGTGAGCTCTAAAGCCTGCTTTGGAGGAACTTTTTGTCTGCTGCAGTTGCTTTGTTTTAAAAATGTGCCTCTGCTCTGAGCCATGAATACTGACAGTGGGGGTAGCAAGGTACAACACCATCTTGATCAAGTAGTGTGCCAGCCAGAGATTTTTATTTTTAGCTGGACACAAAAGAATTGTAGAGGAAGAGGCTTATAAATTGAATAACCAGTGATAGTGCAGACAATTGTAGCTGGAATACCAGTCTAGTTACACTTCTACTTGGATTTTCGTACACTGGTACACTGGATTCTTTTCTTTTCATATGCTTTTAAGTAGAATGATTTTGGAAAATGTTAATATTCTTTACACTTTTTGTAAGCAAGTAAAACTTATATAGCACTTTTTAAAACCAGGGTTTTGCAGTGCTGCTGTTGGCATTCATTTTTTCTATTGCCCATGTATTGTTTATATGAATCAGCAGAATATTGCACCATGTAAGAGACTTTTTAAAAGTTTTCTCAGGTGGCTTCTTAGATTCATAAGTTACAGTTACACTTTTTCCAAAGGCAATCCACTTTTAAAATGAGGCAAACACAGTGAAAAACATGAAAAATGACACAAGCCTAAAAAAAGCATTCAGTATTATTTAGAATTGAGAAATTCTAGAATTCTGAAAATTGTCTTACATGTAAACAAATTCTGGGAAATTTTCTCTCATTTATTATTTTTCTGATTTTAACTAAAAGAAGCTATGAGCATATTATTTTACATACTGTACCTACTTACATGGCCATGCTATATTTAATTTGCTACGATTAACCATCTTCAGAAATAATCACAATAGATATATAATTAAGGAAGTGTACATGCACTGTACATGTATTGTAAAGAAATATGGTTAATTACCCGGAGAGTCCTTGAGTATCAATGATAAACAATGCCATGGGGTGGTTCACACACGAGCCTCAAGTACTTCAAAAGGACCCTCTTGGTGGCAGGTTAAACAGATGGTAGAGGGATTGTGTTACATTAATGAAAGGTCTCTGCTTCACTTGAGGTATCTGTCTTCCTGACAGTTCATGTCCCTGTTGAGGACTTATCAAAGTTTCCCTATCATTTTTAAAGAAGTTTCATGTCACCTCCATTGCCAAGAGCACTCATTTTTAACATCCTCAAGGCCAGGCGAACGAGCACGGGGTGATTATGACACTTTAACCCCTCAAGGGAGCGTGTCACAAGAGGATCGCTACATTAACACAGAAAAACACATACATGCTCGACATTCTCACACACATCCACACATGCACAGATGAAAAATCTTGAGGAAAAGCTTAAAGTACATTCAGAAAGAATTCAATGTATGTTGCACCCTTATGCTAAAATCATAAGAAGCAAAAATATGATACATTTTTGCAAATTTATGAAAAAGTGAAAACAGAAATATTAACATAAGTAGTTAATTGAAGCATCTTTGGCAACGATTATAACCTTGAGTCTTGTTGGGTATGACACAGCTCTGCACACCTGGGTTTGGGAATTTTTTTGTCATTCTTCTCAAGCTCTGTGAGGTTGGAATGGGACTGTCACAGACAGCCTTTGGTGTCTGTGCAGAGATGCTTAATTGGGTTAAAGTTAGGGCTCTGACTGGGCCACTAAAGGACATTCATTGAGTTGTCCCTAAGCCAGTCACGCATTGCCTTGGTTGTATGCGTAAGGTTATTGTCCTGTTGGAAGGTGCACCTTCGATCCAGTATGAGGTCCTGAGCGCTCTGGACCAAGTTTTCATTAAGGGGATCTCTCTTTACTTTGCTGAGTTAAACTTTTCCTCAACCCTGACCAGTCATCCTGTCCCTGCTGCTGAAAAACACCCCCACAGCATTATGTTGCCACCACCATGCAATTGGCAGGTGATGAGCAGGTGATTTCAACATCATCACCTGTTACTTTGTATTTAGTGCTAATTAGCAAATGTTAGTATGCTAGCATGCTACAATAAGATGGTGGACATGGTACATCAGCATGTAAGCATTGCTGAGCGTGATAGCATGCTGGTGTTAGAATTTAGATCAAAGCCGCACTGTCCTGAAGGACAGCCTCACAAAGCTGCTGGAATGGCTGTAAACTCTGCTGCCAGTATACTCAGTGAGAACTGCTTATTGCGTAGTCGAATAGCTTTGGAAATGACGGACAGCTTTTCTCTTTACCTTTCAGTGTGGTTGTTAAGAACGGGTATAAACACTTGATTTTCAACGTGATCAGGCAGAGGCATCACAACAGAAACAAGTTATTTCTTGACTTCTCTGTGCTACGTTGAACAATTTAATAGGTTTTGTACTCATCATGGCATATATTGTTCTTACAGATTTAATTAATTATGTAATAATTGAAAGTATTCAGCACCCATTTCAGGTCTTTAATATTGCTACTTAACGAATAGTTTTGTGCATGATAATTAGCAGACTCGGAAGTACAGCAGTTTTTGCATGGTGATAAGTAATTTTGAGTGGAAAGAACAGACAGCATTAAGCAAGGGATGGAAATGTGTGCAGGGAAACAGAGCGCTCTAAAGGAACTGTTCACTGTTGCAGAATGTCCTTCTCACCCCAGTGAATCATTGACTTGTGATACAAGGGAGACTAACCCTGCCCTTTCCCCATTCCATCTCCCAACACTAACACGCACCACTGACACATGTCATACCTTGGTCACCTGGGAGGATAGGGGAGAGGAGAACATGGAGAAACATTGTCTGGGTGATAAACTGAGACTGCTTTACATGGGAATCCTTGCTTTACAGGATGGTCATCACAGACTGAACCCCTAGAGAACCTCAGTGAGAGCATGCTGACAGGCTGCAAAGACATGACAAGCCTATCGAGGGGAACAGACCTAAAGCCACTCTTGCAGTAAGACAGAGTAGGACACATATGAAAGGATTTCTTTGCCTAAAATGTCAGCTTGACAGTGATTAAAAATGAAACCCCACTATGAAAGGGTTATCGTTAAAAGGTCATCTGTTTTATCCCCTTCTGTTGCTTTCAAAGTCAAGTGTCTTGGTGTGACACACAATCATGACACACACATCAATGCACAAAACGCAGCTTTAAACTTATAAGTCCCTCTGTCTGAGGGATTTAATAACAAACAAGACTAATGAAGTAGAATTCAGCAGGACAGAAACTAAAACCTTTCGCAAGCAACCTTCTGCCCATTATATAATCACAAATAGGGCTTAAAATTGACACCCACTAACCTGCCAAATGGGTCCAGAAGAACACATAGGTTGATGATAAAAATTATATAATTTAAGGGCAAAAGGTTATCTTGCCTAGCAGCTAATAAAAATGTTGAAATAAAGTCAGTGACTCGTTATGAATTGATGGTAATTTAACTGTGCAGTAGCCATTAGGTTGATAATCCAGAGAGCTAATTTCAAATCCACAAATAAAAGATAAGACATTTAAATGTGAAATAACTGACTTTTTTAACCACTTGGGAGCAGGAGAAATGAGCTGTGAACACAAAATTTACCTTTTGAGTTTAAATGGGTAATTTACAGTTGCTTATTTCTGCATCCAGCAGTTGGGGAGCAATATGAACATTCATTTGTAGTAATGTTTCTGGCCACTTGGCAAACTTAAGTCCAATATTTACTCTCCTTTAGCTCTGTTTTTGGTTTCCACTGTGGTCTCCTCCAACACCTGAGGGAACTATCTGGCTCTTTAGCTGCTAAATGCTCCACTGTGTTCACTGGCTAGTCGCTAACTGTGTCTGTCTTCTGTTTGGTGCTGAGCAGGTAGCGTACAGTGGGTTTTTAGAGAACAGCTGCCTGCTGCGGCAGTAAACAACGCTATGAGAGCAGTACAAGTGAACCAAGGCAGTAAATTTATATACCAGACAGCTAAACAATGAGCAGAAACTTGCTATAAAGCTGAGCGGAGCAACAAATTCAGGTCATAATTCTGTGTAGGTTCATCACTGTGAGCGACCTCTTTCACATTTCACTTTTAATTTAATACATTTTGTTTTGTAAGTATTGATTATAGCTCCTTTAGAAGCTAAAATCGAACACTCTCACTACTGTCACGTGCTTTGTCAGTTCATTTTGTCGCATGGACTGAAAATATAATTTAATTGACTGGCCAGGTAACACAAACACAAATATATTATTTACTGAAGTGATGAAGTTGGATGGTATTGGCATTGTCAAACAGATGTAACAAAACAAACACATTCCTGGAACACTGATGCACTCGGCACCAACGTCATCTCAGATAAATACATAGATTAGATAGTAATTGATAGCCGTAATCCAAGGATGAGTGTCGCAAAGAGCAAAAGCAACAGCTGTAAAATACATAACATAAACAATTAGCCCAACAGTAAATTACTAGTTACTTAAAATGTTATATAAGATACATTAGCATCTAGGGCTGCATAAAAATCTGACCAAGTGATTTTAACTTGAATGATCCAGTATTGATTCTGAAAATCCTGAGATAAATCTTTGCATTTGTGCCTTTTCTCAGCAAACATGTGGATCTGTGCTGATAACGTTGCTGGATATATGAACTGTGATGAGCCACAACAGTCTCATCACAATAAACTGTGACATGATCAGTTACAATCTATGCAGACGCACTGCAGTTTGACTGTTTTTACTAAGAACCGTTAGTTGACTCTGGCTATCTCATAGTGAATACAGAGATCGAATCTATATGATTGGGTTAGGCTGAAAAAAGACTGCACACTGATCTGATCTCTGTTTGGGTTTGCTGAGGAGATATTTTCTCAGCATTAAGATGTGAAGCCATGGAAGTCAAGTGAACAGTGTATGGATACTATTTATTTTTTATTTTCAGCTTCTGTCTGCAGATATCATGTTGATGTCTTGTCAAGACAAACAGTGCAGAAGAATAAGTGAGCAAACTGTCAGTTTCTGTCCTGTCTGTGCTCAAAGCGATCATTAAAGTGGATGTCTGTACTTGAAGCATCTACTATTGACAGTCCATGTTTAGCTGTATGGGATAGCATTTATTTTTTAAAATATGCATAATGATGATGCTCGTAAGAAGAGAGTGTGTGTATGTGTGTGTGTGTGTGTGTGCGTGTGTGCGTGTGTGTGCGCGCGCGTGTGTGCGTGTGTGTGCGCGCGCGTGTGTGCGTGTGTGTGCGCGCGCGTGTGTGCGTGTGTGTGCGCGCGCGTGTGTGCGTGTGTGTGCGCGCGCGTGTGTGCGTGTGTGTGCGTGTGTGCGCGCGCGCTCCTGGAGACACCTACTGTAGCAGGAACTACCACAGAGGCAGTTTGGAGTTCTTTGGCACGTTTGTAAATTTAATTTCCAAGGATAAATTCTGAGAAGCACTTCATGCAACATCAATTCTGGACTTCTGGACAGGAGATCAGTGCCAATATTCAGCACTATTAGCCTCAGACAGCTAACGGCCAGCTTGGTAAGACTGATTGCAGGAAAAACTAAATAAACAAATCATAAATCAACAATCACTAAAAATGATGATGATATATATGATATGCTTCCTCCACACAATCAGATGGATAACCCTGTTCCAGACATCTTTGTTTCATATCTACCAATTTGTTAGTAAAATCCTCTGTAATGTGACAAATTTGTGTGGCGATTTTTTTCAAAGTAGTGTTTTAATGGTGATAACCCCTCCTGGTGGGGAATACTTGCATAAAGACTTTCTACATCAAAAGTAGCCAAAATGCAATTACTCTTCACCTCCTTTATCTCAGAAATCTTGTTAATGAAGTTTATGGAGTCTCTAATGTAATGATGGTACATTTGGCTTCACAAAACAATCTACAAAGTTTGAGAGAGGGTTACGGTTAGGGTTAGTGAGCCAATTCCAGCCACTACTGGTCTAGTTGTTCTGATGTGTTTGGGCTTATGGACTTTAGGTAGGGTGTATATAACTGGGCATATAGGATGTGCACACTTCAGATACTGTATTTCCTGTTTAGGAATAATTTCTTTCCGATGATCATTCTCAAGATACACAAAGATCTCCTTCTGAAAACTGTGTGTAGGATCTCTACTAAGATTTTGTAAAAATTTCTCATTATTAATTTGTCTCATATTTTCTTCCTTGTATTTGTCATAGTCCTGATCTATTACTGCTCCCCCCTTATCAGATGGTTTTTACATAATAGAAGATTTGTTCACAAAATTATACAATAAAAAATACAATGCTTCTTCTTCTTCTCTGGACATTTTTTTTTATTATTATCTCTGCAGCTACTGCTGGTCACTCACTCTTGAGAAAACTGCTTTTGAGAAAATATTTTGAGAACATCTGGGAAGATGAATAAAAAGTGATGTTAAAATCATGTAATGGTCGGCTTCAATACACTCGTTAATACACTCCTAAAGACTTGGTACTCTCGCCTTGACTCCTCTCTTGTGCTCTGATCCTCTCCTCCACCAGCACTTTCCACTTGTGGCTGAGAACTAGGCCTACTCTCAGTCCTGACAAATTAACCGAATCTCGTCAGTAACATGAATTAACGTTTTTCTCCAAATATCACTCATCCTCGCAATTCTCCTCCTCGCAAACTCTTTTTAAAATAATCTGTGATTTGAGACATTTCTGCAAAAAAAAAGCTGGGTGTGCTTGGGTGTAAAAGAGATAATATTCACTTGTCTGAATAGCAGCAAAATCAGGTTGCCGCCTCCTTCTACAGGCAGAAAATCTAGCGCGTTCGTATTCTTCTTCTTTGGCAATTTTGGATGGCTCTGCCTGATGCACGGATTACAATACAGCGTCACTACATTGTAGTTACAAACATCAAATCTACTGAGCACCGACTAAACAAATAGGCCTACTAGAATTTTGTCGGGAGGCGGAGGCGGAACGAAAATTGACGGGGGCAGCCGCCTCGCAATTCTCTATGCTGGAAAAACCCTGCACAGATTCCATCTCTCTTGTTCCATCTCTCTTGTTTCTGCTGACAGTTCTTCAATGATCAATAATATCAAATCAAGTGAATATTTGTTGGGAATTTCCCCCCATCTCGTCTCAGAGTTCTTGCCTATAGTAGGTTCTTTTTGAATCGTTAGCTCCTTAGGGATACATTTGTTGTGCCAGTTATTCATTTAAGGTTGTGCCATGTAGTTGTAAACGTGTTTCTTTTTCTTTGAGCCTCTGTAGTTGAAGCTTCAGTTTATCTGTAGAGACTGGGTTGTCCTCAGTCAGACTGCAGGGAAACATGAGTTTTTTGGCATCTTCCTGGGTAAAAGAGTGAGTATTTGCACAGTTTGTGGTTAGAGCATTAATTGCATGGAGTGTTTCCATTGTCTTGTCTGGAGTAGTGTTTGCTTGCAAGATTTTGGAGTGCTGAATAATTATAGACAGTCTGTTCAATGAGGATATTCGCGTGTCCACGTCTCTGTCTATCAAAGCTTAAAATTAAATAAAAGCTTATCAATAGTTATACACTTATAAATAATGCTACAACAAGTGCACCTGGAGAGTAGATAAAGAAAATTTACTGGGGTTGTTTCTGAAATCACCACCTGTTTACTATATAGTGCACTACATTAACTGCCCGCCACTTTATTTGACTGTTCATATTATGAGTGTGTTAATGCATCCACTACATTCTGTCCTCAGAAATTAACTTTCTGTTAACAATCCTACATATATAGATGCAAAAATTAACGGTGTGCATTTCTACCAGCCTCCAACCTATTCACTTGTGTCTGAACCACATTGGTTCGGACCATGAGCCTCCTATGAAGGAGGATCTACTGGCAGCTACAAAGAAACGACTATTCTTGCATTTTCAAGAGTGCCTTTTATGTGCAAATTTTCCTTACAAAGATGGCAAGAATCCTCTATCAAAATGCTAACTGGCTTTCAAAGCTCCGCAGACTACAGCTTGTTGTTGTGTTTCCACTTTGGTGTTCTCCTACTACGTCATATGATTGACAGATGGTTTATCCAATAACTTGCAAAGTATTTTTTGAAAGCGCCTGTCCTTTACAAACAAACAGTTTCCAACGAAGCCTTCCCAGATGGTTCTGTGTAACAAACCATCTGGTGCGTCAGGTTAACAAATCCTGCAAAAAGACTATTATCAGATTTGGATCCATTCAGTCCAATAACATTTGGAAAGTCTAGAAGAGTCATATGAATAAGTTGTTTTATCCCATTCATGTGTGAAACTCGGTCAATGGAAATAGCGGACCAGCTCAACTGGAGACAGACTGTAGTGCTCATACTCTTGGAGGCCATGAGCGCGGGAGCATGAGGACGCATTAAGGCTTTTCAGAGTATACGCCAAGTGACCAACTTTCATAGGAATACATGGGGCACCCTCCAGTATCCAGTTCTCCTTAACACATCCATGGGTGTGCTAGGGAGCTGTCAGTGTTAACAAAAAAATGTTGATAATAAACTGAGATCTCCATTTACTGTCCACTATTGAGTAATCTCTTTAGTGTCTACCATATAGGAAATGTATAAGTGAACAAGGGGGTGCTTTTCACAGATCTGACAAAATGGTGGCTGTAACAATGTCAGTTAAACTGCAACTGCTATGGAGCTGTGCCAGTTGTGGTTACTATAGAAACAGAATGTTGAACTGAGACCAACTGCTGGTGACAAAACAGAGTGAAACCTGAAAACTTCTAATGTCATTGCTCACAAATTGAAACAATTATGTAGAGTAGGTGGAGGAGGACTTTGATGATAATGGAGGGGGTTAATGATGCTGATTCCAGCACCAGTGATGTCCACCCACATGCAGGTGGCATCCTGTGGGCACAACCGTGCATCAGAGTCTCATGTTTGCTCACTTATTTTCTATGTATTGAAGAGTGTTTGTGTTTTTAAAAAAGGACAGATTCAAAATGGCCATGAGAAAGAACATTTAAGAGAGTGCCCTCTTCTTAAAGTGGTAGCTCAGGTTATTTGACGTGGGGCTGTGTGAGGCACTTATACGTAGTCTGTGTATTACGCAACCAGTTTGGAGAAGCAGCCAGAGTACCGGCACAGAAGCTAGGGATGTACTGCTGTGAACGGGGCCATCCACAAAAACACGCTTTAGCGACTTTTTAAAAAATGCCCACTGAAAAATATTGGTTGAAGTGTAGGCCATATTTTAATATTTTCACTGCTTTATCTTGCTGTCAAACAGCCCTCGCACTACATTTTCTCAACTGTTGACCAACCGTGTTCCTATACACAAGCGCCCCTACGGCATACACTATATTACACCGCAGCTGCAGATCAGCTGTTTGAGTCAATCAGTGCTAAACTTCACTTTTGTATAGATTTCAAAGATGGTGTGTGTTTGTATTCAGTATTCATTCAGCATTTAGTAAAGCAGGGAATTCTGTTTGTTTGGGGATGCAGACTGGATGTGAGGTGCTGGCATCTTGTGATTCAGAAAGATCCTGAAGTTGTGTTGTCAAGTCCCACTCATTGCAGCAGTAGCAGCATAGGCCTACAGTTCACACGTCTGCACCACCAGGTTGCTTGGGCTGTTTCTTGGACGTTAGCCTGGTCTCTAGCTTCCACAGAAGGTTCCCCTCTGTTTCAGCTCCATTAATTCTCCATTTGCAAAAGCTCTTCTTCTGTATACTCATATGCTCATTAAGGTATCCTCAGACTGTTGGAACTATGATTCAGACAGCTGACCTGCAGCGTAATACAGTGTGTGCTATAGGTGCATTTACGGTATATTTAAGAATACAGTAGTTCAAAAGTTCACAAAATGTAGTGCCAAAGGAAAGGGCTGCTTGACGGCAAGATAAAGTGGTGAAAATATTCAATATATAGCGTACACTTCAACTGATATTGCCATTTTTGTGGTTGGCCCAGTCCACAGCGGTCCCAATCTACATCGCTAAAGTTCTGTGGTGGTACTCCTGGCTGCCTCTCCAAACTGGGAGCGTTCCAATCCAAATCTACTGCAGGTAATACACTGACCATAGATACCCCACATCAAGTAACCTGAACTATCCCTTTAAAGTTATAATATGTAACTTTTCCACATTAAAATGTCTAAATATGACTTCACATATGTTATTTTTTTTTTTGAGTTGTGGAGTTACATTTTTCCAAATGTTTCTAGTAATTCGCAAACCTAAAGAAATATGTCATTTTAATATGGTAACTTGTGTCATTTTGTTGCCTGTCAATTATCTGATATTCCCTATACATGGGTGGGTGTTGTAGTTGCCTGCCAGAACCTCAAAATTGACTTTTATGTAGTTTTAAGCCACATACACTTTTTACACCTTGGTGGTTTTCAACTATATATTTTAACCAGATGAAGGATTTTAGTCAGCGGACATCTGGATCTTAAGTTATCAGAGAAAAAAGCAAGGCATATGTTAGGCAGCTCAGCTCCCAGCTGCTGGAGACGTCTTGTCCTGTGTCTGCCGAAGCGCATCGGCAAATAAATGATTTTTTTTGAAAAGTGAAACTGCTTTATTTGTTTACCAGTTTTAATCCCCTGGTCCGTTATGGAGATTAGGACTCCTTTGCGGATAATTCAGCAACCGGGAAAAACCTGTTGAATGTCTGGTTCATAATTTATTTTAAAAAAACAAAGCTAAGCAGTCTCAGTTTCCAGCTGATCACTGTGACTTATTCAGCTGATGATAAAAACCTGCTGAATGTCAAATAAAATAAATAATTAATAATAGTAAATTAAATAAATAAACATCGGCTTTAATACACTCGTTAATACACTCCTAAAGACTTGGTACTCTTGCCTTGAGTCCTCTCTCGCGCTCTGATCCCCTCATCCACCAGCACCTTCCACTTGTGGCTGAGAACTACTACTCTCAGTCCTGACACATTAACCGTATCTCGTCAGTAAACTTTTTTTCCCATATTAGAAGAATTAATGATGTCTGCACTCTGCACGGAGCAGCAGGAGTTTTCCTAGTGTGCTGGTGGCTTTGTGTGTATTCAGTAGTCTAGAACATGTCTTGCTTTTTTGTTGTCCTGTATCTAATGTATTGCTCCACTTCAAACACTCCATCTGTTAAAATAACATTTTACTGCCATCAGTTGCAAGTTAAAAGTATCAGGATATGAATGCTTAAGCAAGCTTAACGATATAAACAAAGTATTTATCAGTATCACTCTGGAATCTACAGTATCAGTGCGACATGATGAATATATCGTCAGCTGTAAATGATCTCAGCACATGCATGAACATATGATTTTGTAATGACCTACTTAATATTGGTGCCATCACAAATGAAGGAATTGACCCTGTACTAAGCCCCGCTCCTGGAAAAAAAAGCAACAATTTTCTTGTACTGCAGTTTAGTGCTAGTTAGTATTATAGTACAGTATTATGATAAAAAAACAAACAAACCTAACATGTCTCAGATGCTTACTATAGAAACACACATATTACTTGGACAAACCAAACAAAGGTTTGAGTTATGCTTTTGAATTGTTTTCAAACCGTACATTTAAATTTTATATTAGGAAAAGGTTTTATGAATCAATGTGTTTGAAAAATTCGACTTGGTTAAACTTCCCAGAAGTCGGTACAGAGAAGGTCGCAGCTAATACTCTCTGTGTTAATATTGATAGATCAATTAATGGCATCTGGAATTGGTGGAACAGAGCAGTTGATGTGTCAAACCTGAAGGCTTTTTTCTGGTGTAACCAGTAACCCCACATTATCATTTGTAGCAATGTAATGTGAAAAGCATAAAGTAACTGTGGTGAGATGCTAATAACGGTCTTTATATCCTTGTGATTTAGTTAGGGAGAGGGGGACTGGAACCAATTAAAGTTTGGCCACAAAAATATAAATTGTAGTCATTTTCTTCTTAGGATATGCATGGTGCTTTTTCTTTTCAGGGGCTAAATGTCATAATACATTTCACACTAGTGGACGTAACTTGTTTTATTCCTCATTTATCCCCCTTTATCTTTTTCATGTTCAGTTAGAATTCAAAGTGCAGAACAAATATTATCGCTTAACACAATGTATTGATGTGTACCTCAATACATTAAAGTCTTACCTGTCGTGATTGTAAAGCAGTGTAGATCCACAATATGGGATGTAATGTAATGACTTATCTATATTTTTTCACACAAACATATCCCGGTGGAGAAAACGAGAGTCAGGTGATGTTAAATGTTAAAGTTGGATTTCATGCTGGCACAGCGTGAGGCGTTCTCGCATAGCACCTCACTTATGAACCAATAAAACCCTTTTATGATGGTGAAATATCATCTAAGATGATTTTAAAGAAAACATCATGTCAGCATGTAAGACTGAAGTAGCCAACCATTTAGATATATAATGTGTGTACCTTGAATATGTAATCCTGACACACACATTTATGGGCGATTTTAGGTGCATGGCATCTGATTCTAAAGGCATGAATGTTTTTCTCATATATTTGAGTCTTAGCAGCACTGTATTTACTCCTCTATTCATGTCTGGTAGGAGAAAAGCTTTCCTACAGAGAGTGACACTGAGATGACAACCCAATAAAATGTCCCTTTTCCCTGCATCTAATAGTATCTGTGCCTCATGTTTTTCCAAATATGCCTTGACAAATTTCTTTTATAGTTGCATGTATAGGCAGTTGCTATGTCGAGGAATTGTGAGCATGATTTAACTTGTTCTTCCATCATTGTGGAGCCCAGTTATTGATGTGCAATTTAGGGGTCATGGCTTGTTTCCGTTTCTCTTGCTTTATTGTGGTTAAATGTGTGGAAGCCAGCATCCCATATGTTTGTTGTACAAATGACACATAATTGGGTTGTTGATACATAGAGGAAGAAGTTAAGGGACTAATGATTTCAATGTAGTGTGTATGATTTTGGCCCATCTGAGAGGAGGTGGTAAATGAATCTAACTACAACAACTGTAATTACCACTGCTGTGTTAAAGAATATGGTGATGGTGGGCAGCCTGAGCTCAACCATGAGTGTGGAATTGTTGCATTGAAATCAGTCAGCTGTGTAAACATCTATGACTGTAGTCACTCATGGTCATTTTTGTATTATCACTAGCACGCCATGGTTATCAAGAGACATATCCAGGTCAGTCAGTCAGGTCTCTATACTTGTGAGCTATCAGACTTTTTCATGGTTCACTGCCCTGGAGAAAATTCCCCCCTTTCCCAGTAGTGTATATGTAATAACATGAAACAACAAAGCCATTAGTGTTAACGTTTCATTTTAGCTATGAATCTGAACAACTTGGCTTGGAATTTTCACAAAGGTCCTACAATCCTCCTAGCAGAGAGTGACTGTGTATAGCACACACAACACATGATTAAGTTTAGGATTAGTGTACAAATGAAAAGGTTTTGGTAAAAACACAGTTGGAAAAAAAAATATGCCCTCTAACACAATTAGCTTTGGTTAAATTTTTTTTTTCCTTTTTTGGCAATTGAACACTCATGCCAAGCCAATGTCTCTTACTGTTCACATAAGTTATAGAGCATTTACAAAAGCAGTGTAAAAAAAGAGTGTATGGTTTTTCAGATGACTTCCCACATATAACCTTGAGACCTGCCTGCAGTGTGTAGCACCATGTGGTTGTAAATGCCACAGTTTGCATGAATGATACAAACACATAAACATGTAATTATTAGGATTGCTACCACATTTGAATAACCTGTATATCAAAGCACAAATAATGTGTTTTATTCCAAACAAATATTTTTTTTATTTTAGAATTCAATCAGTCTTACATGTATTATGAAGAAAGTACAGTAAAGTAAAGCTTTGATTTGGAAAAAGGTTGTGTCCTCCTACAGCTCTGTATCATGTGCTTCGGCCTTGGGACCAGTGCTCTGAGAGAAGATGAAGTCAATATGCTGTTGCTCTCTGTCTGTGGGCGCATGGTTGTTTCTTTTAATGACTTTTACAAAATGCAAGAACTAAAGTGCAGCACACAAACATGTAACAAACAGACATTGGATATATAAAAACATTAGTCAAGATAGAGCAGCCAGGACAGGCCATTCTTGAAAGAGAATGTTGAAATGGAAATAGGTTGTTGGCATAGCCTAATGTGTCATCGTTCGACGCCTTGTCATGACATCCTATTGTGGTTTCTCCCTTAAAGTGATACTTGGGGTTATTTGAAGTAGGGTTGTGTGAGGTAGTTATCTATAGTCAGTGTATCACCTGCAGTAGATTCTGATCAGCAATATACATGGACTTAAAAATGCAATCAATGAATGTTCATGGTAACATGTTTGAAAATGCAGACCCATCTGACCATGAGCACACCATGAGTCAGCAGTATTAGCAATGGTGTGATGTGTCATTTTGAGCTAAACACCATTCATCTGAGTTAGACTTCTCTAAGTGTTTTACTGTAACTCTTGAGTATATGTGGTGGGGGGTTTGTGTGTGCCAACCTCACAAAGAATCTAGCGGCCCAATGACAAACGTACCTCAGAGTCTTTTTAATGGGTGACTGAGCCTGTGATAGAATACATAGACTTGTGCTCCAGAGCCATCGGTGGCAAACTTGATAAATGAACATGTGTTGGATAGAGAGGGGAGAGGTGAAGAGAGAGAGAGAGAGAAAGAAAGACAGAGCTGGCGCTGTAGCCCCCCTGGTTTTGGCGCTGGGGTCTACCTCGTGATTCTTAATGACTTGGTGGCGCTGATCTGTGAAGGAAAGAGAAAATGGGCCATTTAGGGAGAGAAACAGTCAACCTGCTATGTCTTGTCCATTGTCTGGGATTTAAGTGAGAAAATCAATTTGTCATGACATTTTGCCAATAAAAGTAATTCCCCCGTTCTCTCTCCCCAGCTCTCATCTGATATGCACACTAGGCTTAGCACCAAGAAGGGGGTTATTGGAATGATTGGTTGCACATTTAGACACTTGGCAAAGACATGCCTTGTGTTTCCATATTTGGACAGACTAATGCTCATATTCACAATAACACACACTCACACTCACTATCCAATTCTTCTTTCACATCCATCCCTGTCTAAACACACACTGCACATAAAAAATGTGTTGGCTAGTTTAGGGTCAGGGTCAGGGACGTGGAACCAGAGTTCCACCAGAGTTCCACCAGAGAGTAGAAAGAGAGTGAGCCTGTATGTATAAGAGAAAGTAGAATCTGGCAATGTGGATCAACCATAATAGTCCAGGGCACCATGTGTCATGAAAATGCGCCACATGACACTCGTGTCTCCCAATAGTACTCAAGGGAGGAGGGAATTTATTATCAGGCAAGAGATCCAGTCATGATGGCCAGCCTGACAAAGTTTTCCCCAGGTTCAATCAATCACATGTGTCCTCTGTGAAGAGGCACCACCACAAGGGGCCCTCGGAGGCTTTGCCAGCAGATTAGTCACAGCCGAGTCTCATTTCTGCAGCTGCACCAGTACAAAGATGGAATGATGAAGTAAGGCGGGTGGAGGGAGTTATAGGTGAGGGGAAGGCAAAAAGTGAATGATAGAAGAGTTGAGACAAGAGAGTGGGAGAGAGAGAAAGGAAGAAAAAGAAAGGATATGTGAGCAGAAAGGAGGATACCAATGAGAGGTAAAAGAGGAGGAGGAAAGAGAAACAAATTACTGGCAAGTGGAGTAATGATGAAATGGTGGAATGAGAAGGGAAGAAAAAATACAATAGAAAAACATGTCAAGAAATTCATATAGAGGAAGTGAAATGGATTGGGACATAGGATGGTAGTCTAGCACGTGCATTTTCAAGCATCCTTGGCACATGTTTTCATATGCAAATGTATTAGTTGTACTTTATTTTTCACTGCCCACACTCCAGTGTACTGTATGTATTGTATGTAATTCAGTGTATTAATATAATCCTAATTTTGTTGAGTTATGGCTTCATTGCTGCAGCACATCATTCACTAAAGGAGAATTAACATAGCAAAAATACTCATTAATTTTTCACTGTGTGCAAAAGCATTATACAATAACTACTAACTGCATTCAACCACCTGACTTTTAGTGCTACTGACTGATGTGCTCATATTTCCCAAGCTATTTTTGCTTAATTTATATTGTGCCTCATTGAGTATTAATGTGAGGTTATATTATCTGACATTATGACTACATGTCACTTGCCAAGAAGATATAAATTGGATTAAGTACTACATAATCACCTGGTACTTCTGGCATGTAGGTACTAACATATTTCAGTTAACCATTATTTGCACACAAACTGTGTACAGATATTGTGTCGACAGACGTAATTACAGGGTTATCACTGTTTCTTTCTTATTTTTTTCGCATTTCAAAACAATCTTTTCATAAATTAATTACATAAATATGTATCCATCACTGTATGTTCATAGTATATGTGCAAATATAAAAGATAGACATGTATGTTTAAATTATTATTTTATTTATTATTATTTGCATTCTTATGCCTTACTTTACTATGACATTTTGTGACATTTTTATGCCTTAATATACTATGGCATTTTTTGACATTTTTATGCCATACTATACTATGATGTTTTTATGCCATACTATACTGTTATATTTATTTGCATTTTTATGCCTTGCTTTACTATGACATTTTTATGCCTTAATATACTGTGACATTTTTTGACGATTTTATGCCATAGTATACTATGACGTTTTTTGACATTTTTATGCCATACTATACTATTACATTCATTGTCACTTCTATGGCTTGCTTTACTATGACATTTTGTTATATTTTTATGCCTTACTATACTATGACATTTTTTGCATTTTTATGCCATACTATACTATGACGTATTTTGACGATTTTATGCCATAGTATACTATTTTTTTCAGATAGATATATTTTTTAACATTTTTATACCATACTATACTATGACGTATTTTGACGATTTTATGCCATAGTATACTATGACATTTTTTCACATTTTTATGCCATACTATATTATGACGTTTTTTGACGTTTTTATGCCATACTATACTGTTACATTCATTGTCATTTTTATTGCTTGCTTTACTATGACATTTTGTGACATTTTTATGCCATACTAAACTATGACATTTTTTCACATTTTTATGCCATACTATACTATGACGTTTTTATGCCATACTATACTATGACGTTTTTATGCCATACTATACTATGACGTTTTTATGCCATACTATACTATGACGTTTTTATGCCATACTATACTATGACGTTTTTATGCCATACTATACTATGACGTTTTTATGCCATACTATACTATGACGTTTTTATGCCATACTATACTATGACGTTTTTATGCCATACTATACTATGACGTTTTTATGCCATACTATACTATGACGTTTTTATGCCATACTATACTATGACGTTTTTATGCCATACTATACTATGACGTTTTTATGCCATACTATACTATGACGTTTTTATGCCATACTATACTATGACGTTTTTATGCCATACTATACTATGACGTTTTTATGCCATACTATACTATGACGTTTTTATGCCATACTATACTATGACGTTTTTATGCCATACTATACTATGACGTTTTTATGCCATACTATACTATGACGTTTTTATGCCATACTATACTATGACGTTTTTATGCCATACTATACTATGACGTTTTTATGCCATACTATACTATGACGTTTTTATGCCATACTATACTATGACGTTTTTATGCCATACTATACTATGACGTTTTTATGCCATACTATACTATGACGTTTTTATGCCATACTATACTATGACGTTTTTATGCCATACTATACTATGACGTTTTTATGCCATACTATACTATGACGTTTTTATGCCATACTATACTATGACGTTTTTATGCCATACTATACTATGACGTTTTTATGCCATACTATACTATGACGTTTTTATGCCATACTATACTATGACGTTTTTATGCCATACTATACTATGACGTTTTTATGCCATACTATACTATGACGTTTTTATGCCATACTATACTATGACGTTTTTATGCCATACTATACTATGACGTTTTTATGCCATACTATACTATGACGTTTTTATGCCATACTATACTATGACGTTTTTATGCCATACTATACTATGACGTTTTTATGCCATACTATACTATGACGTTTTTATGCCATACTATACTATGACGTTTTTATGCCATACTATACTATGACGTTTTTATGCCATACTATACTATGACGTTTTTATGCCATACTATACTATGACGTTTTTATGCCATACTATACTATGACGTTTTTATGCCATACTATACTATGACGTTTTTATGCCATACTATACTATGACGTTTTTATGCCATACTATACTATGACGTTTTTATGCCATACTATACTATGACGTTTTTATGCCATACTATACTATGACGTTTTTATGCCATACTATACTATGACGTTTTTATGCCATACTATACTATGACGTTTTTATGCCATACTATACTATGACGTTTTTATGCCATACTATACTATGACGTTTTTATGCCATACTATACTATGACGTTTTTATGCCATACTATACTATGACGTTTTTATGCCATACTATACTATGACGTTTTTATGCCATACTATACTATGACGTTTTTATGCCATACTATACTATGACGTTTTTATGCCATACTATACTATGACGTTTTTATGCCATACTATACTATGACGTTTTTATGCCATACTATACTATGACGTTTTTATGCCATACTATACTATGACGTTTTTATGCCATACTATACTATGACGTTTTTATGCCATACTATACTATGACGTTTTTATGCCATACTATACTATGACGTTTTTATGCCATACTATACTATGACGTTTTTATGCCATACTATACTATGACGTTTTTATGCCATACTATACTATGACGTTTTTATGCCATACTATACTATGACGTTTTTATGCCATACTATACTATGACGTTTTTATGCCATACTATACTATGACGTTTTTATGCCATACTATACTATGACGTTTTTATGCCATACTATACTATGACATTTTTTCACATTTTTATGACATATTTTTATACGATGACCTTTTTTGACATTTTATGCCATACTATACTATTACATTTTTTGACATTTTCATGCCATACTATACTATGATGTTTTTTGACGTTTTTATGCCATACTATACTGTGACATTTTTAAGCCATACTATACTGTGACGTTTTTATGCCATACTATACTATGACATTTTTTCACATTTTTATGCCATACTATACTATGACGTTTTTTGACATTTTTATGCCATAATATACCATGACGTTTTTTGATGTTTTTATGCCATACTATACTATGACATTTTTTCACATTTTTATGCCATACTATATTATGACGTTTTTTGACATTTTTATGCCATACTATACTATTTCATTCATTGTCATTTCTGTGGCTGGCTTTACTATGACATTTTGTGACATTTTTATGCCTTAATATACTATGACGTTTTTATGCCATGCTATACTGTGACGTTTTTTGACGTTTTTATGCCATACTATACTTTGACGTTTTTATGCTATACTATACTGTGACGTTTTTTGACGTTTTTATGCCATACTATACTATGACGTATTTTGGCGATTTTTTGCCATAGTATACTGTGGCATTTTTTCACATTTTTATGACACATTATACGATGACCTTTTTTGACATTTTTATGCCATACTATACTATTACATGTATTTGCATTTTTTTGCCTTGCTTGGCTATGACATTTTTATACCTTAATATACTATGACATTTTTTCACATTTTTATGCCATACTATGTTATGACGTTTTTTGACGATTTTATGCCATAGTATACTATGAAATTTTTTCACATTTTTATGCCATACTGTACTATTAGATTCATTGTCACTTCTATGGCTGGCTTTACTATGACATTTTTTCACATTTTTATGCCATACTGTACTATTACATTCATTGTCACTTCTATGGCTGGCTTTACTATGACATTTTGTGACATTTTTATACCTTAATATACTATGACATTTTTTCACATTTTTATGCCATACTATATTATAACCTTTTTTGACATTTTATGCCATAGTATACTATGACATTTTTTCACATTTTTATGCCATACTATATTAGGACGTTTTTTGACATTTTTATGACATACTATACTATTTCATTCATTGTCATTTCTATGGCTTGCTTTACTATGACATTTTGTGACATTTTTATGCCTTAATATACTATGACGTTTTTTCACATTTTTATGCCATACTATAATGTGACGTCTTTATGCCATACTATACTATGACGTTTTTTCACATTTTTATGCCATACTATACTATAACGTTTTTTGACATTTTTATGCCATACTTTACTGTTATATTTATTTGCATTTTTATGCCTTGCTTTACTATGACATTTTTGACGTTTTTATGCCATACTATACTATGACGTTTTTTGACGTTTTTATGTCATACTATACAATGACATTTTTATGCCATACTATACTATGACGTTTTTATGTATACTATGACATTTGACGTTATTATGCCATACTATACTATGACATTTTTATGTATACTATGACATTTGACGTTATTATGCCATACTATACTATGACATTTTTATGCCTTAATATACTATGATGTTTTTTGACATTTTTATGCCATACTATTCTATGACGTTTTTTGACGTTTTTATGTATACTATGACATTTGACGTTATTATGCCATACTATACTATGACATTTTTATGCCTTAATATACTATGATGTTTTTTGACGTTTTTATGCCATACTATACTATGACGTTTTTTGACATTTTTATGCCATACTATACTATGACATTTTTATGCCTTCATATACTATGACGTTTTTTGACGTTTTTATGCCATACTATACTATGACATTTTTTGACGTTTTTATGTATACTATGACATTTGACGTTATTATGCCATACTATACTATGACATTTTTATGCAATGTTATACTATGACGTTTTTTGACGTTTTTATGTATACTATGACATTTGACGTTATTATGCCATACTATACTATGACATTTTTATGCCATATTATACTATGACGTTTTTTGACGTTGTTATTCCATACTATACTATGATATTTTTATGCCTTAATATACTATGACGT
>NW_019174556.1:2399734-2401651 GCF_002260705.1 Seriola dumerili | reverse complement strand
TACTATACTATGACATTTTTATGCCTTCATATACTATGACGTTTTTTTACGTTTTTATGCCATACTATACTATGACGTTTTTTGACGTTTTTATGCCATACTATATACTATGACGTTTTTTGACATTTTTATGCCATACTATACTATGACATTTTTATGCCTTCATATACTATGACGTTTTTTGACCTTTTTTATGCCATACTATACTATGACGTTTTTTTACGTTTTTATGCCATACTATACTATGACGTTTTTTGACGTTTTTATGCTATACTATACTGTGACGTTTTTATACGTTTTTATGCCATACTATACTATGATATTTTTATGCCTTAATATACTATGACGTTTTATACCATACTATACTGTGACGTTTTTATGCCATACTATACTATGACATACTATACTGTGACGTGTTTTAACGATTTTATGTGATAGTATACCATGCCTTGATTTGGGGAAGAATGATGGTACAATGGTTAGTGCTGCTGACTCTGATACAAGGGGATTAGGGTTCGAATCCCAGGCATGGCGATGTTATGTGTGAAGTTAGCATCTTCTCCGTTTACTTGCATGGTTTTCCAATCCAATTTCTTAGTATACCCTGAAATTTTCATACCACAGTATACTATGACGTTTTTTGACACCTTATACTGTGATGTATTCTGACGTTTCATTAAATAGTTAGGTATACTGTGCCATTGGGACAGGATGATGGTACAATGGTTAGCATTGCTGACTCCAGTACAACAGGATTGGGGTTCGAATCCCAGGCATGGCATCGTTATGTGTGGAGTTGCATTTTTCCCAATCCAATATCTTACTATACCCTGACACTTTTATACCACAGTATACTATGACGTTTTTTTCACATTTTTATGCCATACTATATCATGACGTTTTTGACATTTTCATGACTTCTTTATAAGTCGTTAAATAGGTAGTTATACTGAAAATTTGGGACAGGACGATGGTCCAATGGTTAGCGCTATTGACTCAGGTACAAAGGGATCAGGGTTCGAATCCCAGGCATGGCACAGTGTGTGTGGAGTTTGCATTGTTTTCCAATCCAATATCTTAGTATACCCTGACACTTTTATACCACGACGTTTTTTTTCACATTTTTATGCCATACTATACTATGACGTTTTTATGCCATACTATACTGTGACGTTTTTTGACGTTTTTATGCCATACTATATTATGACTTTTTTTCACATTTTTATGCCATACTATACTATGACGTTTTCTGACGTTTTTATGCCATACTATAATGTGACGTTTTTTTGCCATACTATACTATGATGTTTTTTGACATTTTTATGCCATACTATACTATGACGTTTTTCATGTTTTTATGCCATACTATACTATGACGTTTTTTGACATTTTTATGCCATACTATACTATAACATTTTTATGCCATACTATACTGTGACGTTTTATGACATTTTTTCACATTTTTATGCCATACTATACTGTGACGTTTAATGACATTTTTTCACATTTTTATGCCATACTATACTATGACGTTTTTTGACGTTTTTATAACATACTATACTGTTATATTTATTTGCATTTTTATGCCTTGCTTTACAATGACATTTTTATGCCTTAATATACTATGACGTTTTTTGACATTTTTACGCCATACTATACTATGACGTTTTTATGCTTTCATATACTATGACGTTTTATGCCATACTATACTATGACGTTTTTTGACGTTTTTATGCCATACTATACTATGACGTTTTTTGACATTTTTATGCCATACTATACTATGACATTTTTATGCCTTCATATACTATGACGTTTTTTGACGTTTTTATGCCATACTATACTATGACGTTTTTTGACGTTTTTATGCCATACTATACTATGACGTTTTTTGACGTTTTTATGCCATACTATACT